>NW_006921762.1:3096215-3156198 GCF_000298275.1 Orycteropus afer afer
TGCTTCTTTGTGTGGACTGTGATGGTCTGTTGTCTCCGAAACATTGTGGCATTGTTGTATTTAGATATCTGTTAACTGTTTGTGAAAAGAAGCCAAGGGTGATTTAGGCTTTTCTTGGTGGTTTTTTATCATTGGCCCATTGATGGAGAAGGAGGTGGTGGCTCTTGCTCAGTAAGTGAAGTTGCAGGAGGTGTGGGTGTAGTTGTGTCTTATGGGGACCTTTGCTGTCTCCCACTAAATTAGATAAAAATTGCAAGTGAATAACCATGACAAAACTAAAAGCATGTGGACAAAAAATGCACCATGTAATCACAAAAGAACAGTAACCAAAAAAATAAAAAAGGTAAAAAGAAGAAGAAAAAAACAAGAAAACCTGCAATATCTAGGGATAGGGCAATAAGAGTAAAAAGGTAGAGAAGGAGAATAATGAAGAGAAAATGGGAAAGATGCAAAAAGAAAAACAAGGAATGTGGTTAACCATGAGAAAAAAAACAAAAAAGAAGAAAAAGAAAAAAGCATTGTAACCAGGAACAGGGAAAAGGAAAGGAGCTGAAGAGTAGGACCTGGGAGGGGAAGAATAAAGAATAATAGTAAAAAGGACACAAATGTATTATTAATAATAGTAGTTTTAAAGCAGATAAAAAACAAGCAAGCTAAAAACCAGAAAAAAGAAAGAGAAGAAAAAAAGAAAAAAAATCAGGGGAGGGTAGGGCAGGGCACCCAGGCTCCACCTGAGCACACAGACTGGGATGGAGTTCCTGTGGGCCCAGAAGGTGGGTGGGAGTGGGGGATGGCCAAACCTCCGTTCACCAAGGGGTGTGGGGTATAAGAGTAATGGGGAATATCTCACTTTTTCAGTTGTCCATGTCCGGAGTGTCCTTGGGGTTACTGGCAAGCAGAACCTGTTCTTAAGCCCCTGGAATCTTGGAAAGTGCTGTCTCTTTAAATATCCAAAATGGTCAAGCTGCTTGTAAACATTCAAAATGGCAGCACCCTCTGGACAGACAAAAGTCCACAGCTCAGCCCACCTTAGTCTTCGCTGCTCCCCCTTTTATTCCTCAGCCACCAGAGCAGTCCTCTGTGCAGTCCCTAGCTAGCAGTGCTGATTTTTAGGTTAATTCTTAGGTCCTACTACCACTCAGCACTCTCCAAGCTGTCTGTGCCATGCCATCAGGCTTGCTCAGGATCACTGCCAGACCGCAGTTCTATATGTCTCCTTTTTTGGTATTTTCATGCAAATTCTTCTGCTAGTTGGGGTTTAGTCCACTTCTGTATACTTCCCTTCAAGGCTCAGGGGTCCAGGATTATCTTCTCTGTCTGTGTTAATTGGTTCCCCTTTTCTTTGTTGAAGAGGGTCTGTGCAGTCTTTCTCCCTACTCTGCCATCTTACTGGAAGTCAGAAAACAGAAAGTTTTAACAATCATTTTAAGTCATAGAACTCAGCCTCAATTTCACATTTAGAAAGGAAAGCTTTAAAGAAAAGGAATGTCTTTTAACTTTCTTGCTCACTTTTTCCCATATTCAGTAGCTGTTATTATCCTGGGGTGAATAAGGGAAAAGGGAGCAGAAATATCTTAGTTGATTGACACTGTATGTAGATGGCTTCACATTCTCTGTAACTGGAAGATGTTTAAACATGACTCTGTCTTGTGAGCACTACTGAGAGTTCTTCAGAGGTACACCTACTTGGTTGTTCAATCTATAACTCCTGCAACAATTTCTGTGACAAGAGAATATAGTCTACTCCTGTTGTTGCCTCTCCTCCCTTACCCTCACGTTTGTTGGATGTGTACATCATATATTTCCTTTTGTTAGAGCCCAACTGACATCTCAGGCAATTTTCTTTAGCAGGAGTCAAAAGAGCTCCAGACTGGTTTTTTACATTGTATTGCTGACATCTGGTCCTGTGCATTCCTTTTCCAGACAAACTCAGAGTGAGTTGGCTGGCCCCAACACAACTGCATGTTTCCTTTGTTATTGCAGAATAACAAAGACCTTTCCAAGCTGTCTCTTTCTGGGCCTCTAGATTTTCCTGGCCACCATTCATCTGTCAGTGTGTTGTACTGTGGTGGTTTGCATGTTGCTGTGAGGCTGGAGGCTATGCCACTGGTATTTCAAATACCAGCAGGGTCACCCATGGTGGACAGGTTTCAGCAAAGCTTCCAGACTAAGACAGACTTGAAAGAGGAAAAGGCCATCCACTTCTCAAAGAATTGACCAGTGAGAACTTGATGAATATCTGTGAAACACTGTCTGATATATTACTGGAAAATTTACAAATAACCCTGAAAAATTATCTGATACAGTGCCAGAAGATGAACCCCTCAGGTCAGAAGGCACTCAAAATACCACTGAGGAAGAGCTGCCTCATCAGAATAGAGGTGATCTTAACCATGTAGATGGAGTAAAGCTTTCAGGACCTCCATTTGCTGATGTGGCATGAGTCAAAATGAAAAGAAACAGTTGCAAACATCCTTTAATAATTGGAACATGGAAAGTACAAAGTATGAATCTAGGGAAATTGGAAGTTGTCAAAAATGAAATGGAATGCATAAAGATCACTATCCTAAGCATTCATGAGCTGAAATGGTCTGTTTTTGGCCATTTTGAATCAAACTACCATATAATCTACTATGCTGGGAATGACAAATTGAAGATGAATGACATGGTATTCATCACAAAGAATATTTCAAGATCCATCCTGAAATACAGTGCTGTCAGTGATAGGATAATATCCATACACCTACAAAGAAGACCAGTTAATACTACTATTATTCAAATTTACACACCAATCACCAAAGCAAAGATGAGGAAATTGAACATTTTTACCAACTTCTGCAGTATGAAATTGACCAAACATGCAATCAAGATGTGTTGATTATCATTGGTGATTGGAATGCAAAAGTTGGAAAAAGAAGAACAATCACTGGTAGTTGGAAAATATGGCCTTGATGATAGAAATGATGCTGGAGATTTCATGATAGACTTTTGCAAGACCAACAACTTACTCATTGTAAATACTTCTTTTCAACAACATAAATGACAGCTTTACGTGTGGACTTTGCCAGATGGAGTACACAGGAATCAGATCGACTACATCTGTGGAAAGAGGCAATGGAGAAGCTCAGTGTCTTCAGCCAAAACAAGGCCAGGAGCTGACTGTAGAACAGACCATCAACTGCTACTATGCAAGTTCAAGTTGAAGCTGAACACAATTAAAAGAAGTCCACGAGAGCCAAAATACGACCTTGAATATATCCTTCATGAATTTAGAGACCATTTAAAGAATAGATTTGGTGCATTGAACACACAGTGACCAAAACCCAGAAGAATTGTAGGAGGACATCAAGAACATCATCCATGAAGAAAGCAAAAGGTTATTAGAAAGACAGGAATGGAAGACAAGACAAAAACGGATGTCAGAAGAGACTCTGAAACTTGCCCTTGAATGGAGAATACCTAAAGCAAATGGAAGAAATGACAAAATAAAAGCTAAACAGAAGATTTCAAAGAGCAGCTAAAGAAGACAGAGTCAATTATTATAGTGAAATGTGCAAAGACCTGGTGTTAGGAAACCAAAAGGGAAGAACACACTCAGCATTTCTCAAGCTGAAAGAATTGAAGAAAAAACTCAAGCATTGACTTGAAATATTGAAAGATTTTATGGGCAAAATATTGAATGATGCAGAAAACCTCATAAGAAGATGGAAGGGATATACAGAGTCACTATACCAAAATGAACTGGTCGATCTTCATCCATTTCAGGAGGTGGCATATGATCATGAACCAGTGGTGCTGGAGGAAGAAGTTGAAGCTGCACTGAAGGAATTGGTGAAATACAAGGTGTCAAGAATTGATGGAATATCCATTGAGATGTTTCAACAAAAGATGCCACACATAGATGAGGCACTTACTCATCTATGCCAACAGATTTGGAAGACAGCTACCTGGCCAACTGACTGGAAGAGATCTATATTTGTACCCATTCCAAAGAAAGGTGATCCCACAGAATGTGGAAATTATTGAATAACATCTTTAATATCACAAGCAAATAAAATCTTGGTGAAGATAATTCAAAAACAGTTTAGCAGTATATTGACAGAGAACTTCCAGAAATGTAAGTTGGATTCAGAAGAGGATGTAGAACAAAGGAAATCATTGCTGATGTCAGATGGATCTTGGCTGAAAGCAAAGAATATCAGCAAGATGTTTACTTGTGTTTTATTGATTATGCAAAACCATTTGTGTGGGTCATAACAAATTATGGATAACATTGAGAAGAATAGAAATTCCGGAACACTTAATTGTGCTCATAAAGAACCTGTACATAGACCAGGAGACTGTCATTTGAACAGAACAAAGGCATACTACATGGTTTAAAATCAGGATGGGAGTGTCTCAGGGTTGTATCCTTTCACCATATTTACTCAATCTGTATACTGAGCAAATAATCTGAGAAGCTGGACTACATGAAGAAGAGCATGGCATCAAGATTGGAGGAAGACTCATTAACAACCTGCAATATGCAGATGACACAACTTTGCTTGCTGAAAGTGAAGATGAGTTGAAGCAGTGGTCTTTAGACCACAGTCTGCAACATGGATTAAATCTCAACATAAAGAAAACAAAAATCCTCACAACTGGACCAATAGGCAGCATCATGATAAATGGAGATGAGATTGAAGTTGTCAAAGATTTCATATTACTTGGTTCCACAATCAACACCAATGGAAGCAGCAGTCAAGAAATCCAACAACTCATTGCACTGGGAAAATCTCCTACAAAAAAAAATCTCTTTAAAGTGTTGAAGAAGAAAGATGTCTTTTTGAAGACTGAGGTATGCCTGACCCAAGCTGTGGTATTTTCGGTAGCCTCATATGCTTGTGAAAGCTGGACAATGAATAAGGAAGACCGAGGAAGAATTGATGCTTTTGCGATCTGGTGTTGGCAAAGACTGTGGAAAGTTCCGGCTACTTCCAGAAGAACTAACTAATCTGTCCTGGAAGAACTGCAGCTGGAGTGCTCTTGGGAGCAAGAATGACCAGACTTTGTCTCACCTACTTTGGCCATGTTGTCAGAAGGGACCATTCCTGGAAAAGGATATCATGCTTGGTAAAGTGGAGGATCAACAAAAAAGGGGAAGGCCCTCAACAAGATGGATTGACACAGTGGCTGCAATGATGGGCTCAGGTATAGCAAGGCTTGTGAGGCTGGCACCAGAATGTGCAGTGTTTCATTCTATTGTACATAGGGTCACTATTAGTTGGCGCCAACTTAAAGGCATCTTACAACAACAGATTTTCCTGGAGTCAGACATCAGTCCTTTAGGCCCCATCCTTTCCACAGTTGTTCTCAAAATAATCCTGTAAGAAGCTCCACTCATTATGCTTATGGTAAGGGGACTGGTGTCTCCCGTCTCCTTCATCCCAGTGAAGGGGGACAAGATGCTCAGGAAGAGTTTTTTCAAAGAAAACCTATTCACAAATGCACTCTCAATTTCTACTGTCTGACATTTGTGGGTTTTAAGACCCATCTAACTAGTGGAAATTTGTTTTGAAATTTCTTATATGCACACCCATGTTCATTGCAGCATTATTCACAATAGCAAACAGATGGAAACAACCTAGGTGCCCATGGGTGGATGAATGGATAAACATGTTATGGTACATAGACACAATGAAATATTATTCAAAATTTGAGAATAATGAGGAATCTGCTAAATACCTCATAACGTGGATGAACCTGCAGGACATTATGTTGAGTGAAGTAAATCAGTCACAAAAGGACAAATTCTGTATGAGTCCACTATAAAAAGCCAGGGAAGGGTTTATATACAGAAAGAAACATTTTTTGATGATTACCAGAGATGGATGGAGAGGAGAAGGAAAACCACTAACTAGATAATAGACAGATACTAATTTTGGTGAAGAGAAAGGCAGTATACAATAGGGGGATGATCAACACAATATCATTAAGGCCAAGGAAAACACAGAGAGGTGCACAAGAGTTACAGACAACAGAAGTAATAAATACTATTACAAACATAAACATGCAGTATCAGTAACAACAATAATCTATGAGTGGATACATTGGAGATAGGCAAACTGAACAGGTGTGGATAGGCAAATGGGACTACACCCACGACTATATTTAGGTTTGGCAAAGGATATTTCTATATGTATATTCATATGTGCTGTAAATATAACTATGTATGTAGTAGGCCAATCAGAAAGCAAAGTTATGAAAACTTCTTAGCCATAACCAAATACCTTAAGGTAGTAAGTCATTAGGCTGGTGGGCTTAGGACCACAGTCTTGAGGGACAATTAACTCAATTGGCATAATATAGTTTGCAAAGACAGAGTTCTATATCCTAATGTGGTAAGTAGTGACTGGAGTCTTAAATGCTAGTGAGCAGCCATCTTGAGTCAACTATTGGTCTCTTTCCATCTGAAGCAAAGAAGAGTGAAGAAAATCAAAGATGCACAGAAACAAATAGTCTGAAGGACTAATGGACCACACAAACCTCAGCCTCCTCTACCCTGAAACCAGAAGAACTAGATGATGTCTGGTTACCACTACCATCCACTCTGAAGAGGATCACCAAAAAAAAAAAAAAAAAGGTTCTGGGTAATTGTTTTTATTGTTGTTAGGTGCTATCAAGTTGTTTCCAACTTGTAGCGACCCTGTGTACAACGGAATGAAACACTGCGAGTCCTGCACCATCCTCATAATTCTTGCTGTGCTTGAGTTCATCTTTGTAGCCATTGTGTCAATCCATCTTGTTGAGGGTCTTCTCCTTTTATACTGTCCCTCTGCTTTACCAAGCTTGATATCTTTCTCCAGGAACTGTGACAGCATGACCAAAGTAGATGAGACAAAGTCTGGCCATTCTCACTTCCAAGAAGCATTCTGATTGTACTTCTTCCAAGACAGATTTGTTCATTCTACTGGCAGTCCATAGTATATTCAATATTCTTTGCAAGCAACACAATTCAAATGCATCAATCCTTCAGTCTTCCTTATTCATTCTCCAGTTTTCACATGCAGATGAAGTGACTGAAAATACTATGGCTTGGGTTAAGTGCATCTTAGTCCTAACAACAACATCTTTGCTATTTAAAGAGGTCTTTTGCCGCAGATTTGCCCAGTGCAATATGGCATCTGATCTCTTCACTGTTGCTTCCATGGGTGTTGATTGTGGATCCAAATAAAATGAAATCCTTGACAACCTCAAACTTTTCTCCATTTATTGTGATGCTACTTATTGGTCCAGTTGTGAGGATTTTTGTTTTCTTTATGTTGAAGTTTAATCCATACTGAAGACTATGATCTTTGATCTTCACCAGTAAGTACTTCAAGTCATCTTCATTTTCAGCAAGCAAAGTTATTTCCTCTGCATACTGCAGGTTGTTAATGAGTCTTCCTCCAATCTTGATGCCACATTCTTCATATAGTCCAGTTTGTCAGATTATTTGCTCAGCATACAGATTGAATAAGTGTGGTGAAAGGGTATAACTGTGATAGATACTTTTCCTGATTTTAAACTACTCAATATCTCCTTGTTCCTTGTATGAACAACTCCTTTTTTGTCTATTTACAGGTTTTGCATGAGCAGAATTAACTGTTCTAAAATTCCCATTCCTCTCAATGTTATCCATAATTTGTTATGACCCACACAATCCAATGCTTTTGCACTGTCAACAAAACACTGGTAAACATCTCTCTGGTATTCTTTGCCTTCAGCCAAGATCCATATGACATCAGCAATGATATCCTTTGTTTCACATCATCTTCTAAAACTGGCTTGAATTTCTGGCAGTTCCTTGTCAATGTACGGCTGCAACCATCTTTTAAATATTTTCAGCAAAATTTTACTTGTGTGTGATATTAATGATATTATTGATAATTTCCTCATTCAGTTGGATTATATTTCTTTGGAATGGGCACAAATATGGATCTCTTTCTGTCAATTGGCTAGGTAGCTGTCTTCCAAATTTCTTGGCATAGACAAGTAAGTGCTTTCAATATTGCAAACATTTGTTGAAACATCTCAAATGGTATCCTGAAGCCTTGTTTTTCTCCAGTGCCTTCAGAGTTTTTGATCATAGCCTACCTCCTGAAATGGTTGAATGTAGACCAATTATTTTTGGTACAGTGACTCTGTATCTTCCTTCCATCTTCTTTTGATGCTTCCTGCATTGTTCAGTAGTTTGCCCATAGAGTCCTTCAGTATTTCAACTCCAGCCTTGAATTTTTCTTCAGTTCTTTCAGCTTGAGAAATGCTGAGCATGTTCTTCCCTGGATAGAGTGGGAGAAAAATGTGGAACAAAACTCAAAATTGTAGAAAAGATCAGCCTTACTGGTCTGATAGAGACAGATGGAACTCCTGAGACTGGTTTTAAGTCACTCTTCAAGCCTGGAGCTAAATTCACTCCCATGGCCAAGCAAGAAACGTGCCTGGAAGGTGAAAAATAACACTAGAGGGGTACATACTCCTTAGAACAATTGGCTACATGAGATCAAAAAGGCAGCTTTTGACCAGGGATAAAGCTCAGAAAGCAAAAAATATGAAAAAAGGATGAATGGACATGGTAAACACAGGGAGGAAGTGGGAAGATGCTGTTATATTGTGGGGATTGCAATCAGTGTCATGAAACAAAATTTGCAGGAATTATTTAATGGAAAACCAATTGACTCTGTAAACTTTAACTCAAATCACAATAAAATGTATTAAAAAAAAATTTTCTTGGTGGTCTGTTACTTCACTATGAAATTTCACATCTGTTACATTGGAGTGTTTCTGTCAAAAATTTCTATACCCTCACATTGCATTTGTTGCAATTTCAGGATTCAAATAGCCAGACTTGTCAGAGATATGTTTAACCTAGAGAAAACTACTACAATCTTCCAATAAATTATGCTTTTATAAGTAGAACTCTTTATTAGAATACAAAGAATATAAACTGATAATAATAGTCACAGAAATTCCTACATCCTCTTCTTCATTCTACCATGAATTCCTTTAGACCTAAGAATTAAAAAAAAAAAAAAAAAAATCTTCCAGATCATATATTTAACTGCCCTCTTTAAATCAAAAGTCTCTTTTAAAATGAAAAGCTTTTCTCGATATATGTACAGCTGCTTCAGTTTGTGGAATAATTCCAGTGACTGCCTATATTACACAACTTGCTACTGAAATAAATTTCTATATATTTTGACTACTTCTCCTAAGACATTTCTCTTCTTCTAAGTGGATAACAAAATGCACAATTGTAGGCATATAATAGACTCATGTCCCTGCCATGATTGTTTCTCTATTACTTTTTCTCTCAGTCAGAATGAGATAACAACAACCTTTACCCACCCCCAAAATATCTGTCTTTTGAGGGATATTAGTTCAAAATTCTTCCCTTCTCTCATCTTCAAAACTTACCATATAATTTTTATTTTGTCATTTTAATTGTAACTATTTTCATTCACCCAGTCAATGTCGAATAAATATTTATTGGGTACTTGCTAGGAAGAAGGTACTATTGTAGATATTGGGGTTACAACAACAAGCATGACAGAAAAACTCTAGATCCCTATATATCTTATATACTTGTAGGACACACCAGCCATAAATAAATAAATAGATATTCTAATATAATCTAATGTGGTAATAAATGCAATAAAGAATACTGGAACAGTATAAAAGGATAGAAAGTGATATTTTAGATAGGGTGGTAAGAAAGGCATCTCTGGGGAAGTATGTTTGAAAAGAGGACCTAATGAATTAAAGATTGGTCAGTGCAAAGATCTGAGATGGAAGAATGTTTGGTGTGCTCTTAGAACAACATGGAGGCCAGTGTGGTTGGGACCAAAGATTAAAGGAAAGGGTGGTAGGAGATGATGTTGGGAAGATAGTTAGTGGCCAAGATAATGGAGAACTGTGTAGACCATGGAAGAATTTAGGTTTTATTCGAAGTTGATGAAAAGCCATTAGAGTGGCAGGATCAGTTCTATACTTTAAAAAGATCCATCTGGTCCCAGTGTTGTGAAATCTCTGTAAAACACAACTCAACGCACTGCCGTCAAGTCAGGTTGTGAAATCACTGTAGAGAGGCAAAAGTACAAGCAAGGAGACAAGTAAGAAAGCTAATTTAGAAGACTAGCTAAAAGGTGATGGTAGCATGAAATAGAGTGGTAGGGGGAAATGTGGAAAAGAAGAGTTGGATTCTGGATGTATTTTGAAAGCATTGTTAACAGAATTTGCTGACAACTGCAGAGTTAAAGAGGCATCAGAGTTTTAAGAGTTTTACTCTGAACAACTAGGTGAATAGTGAGAACATTAGAGAAAGAGCAAACAGTGCTGTGGAGATAGATGCAGATGCATAATCTAAAGTTAATTTTTACCCTTTAAGTTTGACAGCCATTAGTCATCCAAGTGAAGATTTTGACAAGAGAATTAGACATATAATCTTGGCTTTAGGTCCAAGCTGGAAAGAGGAAATCGAGACTCATCAGCATATAAACAATTTTCTTTTACTTTTTTTCCCCAAAAGAATCTCAGACTTACTGGAAAGTTAGCAAGTAGAGCACAAACAGCATTATTCATTCAGAATAATGAGCCAATATTGACCTAATAATGACCCACTGAGAATGTTGACCCAATGCCCCATCACCCTCTTAATATCATAGTGTGTTTTTCCTGCAAATAAAGAAATTTTCCTACATAAACACAATAAAACCATTAAGATCTGGAAATTAAGACTGCTGTATTACTACCATCTAATCCTCAAACCTCATTCAAATATTAATGTCTTCTATATCAAAAAGTTTCAGTTCAGAATCGTGTTGCCTTTAGCTGTTATATCTCTTTAGTCTCCTTCACTCTGGAATATTTCCTTAGTCTTTTCTTGATTTTCATGACTTTCACTTTTGAAGATTACAAGCCAGTTATGTTGTAGTAGATGTATCAATTTGGATGTCTTTGATGTTTCATTACAATTAAATTCAGAGTATGGATCTTTGTTAGGAATACTACAAAAGTAATATGTATTCTAATTACATCCTATCAGGTGGTGCACTATTTCTATATGTCTCATTGATGATACTCATTTTAATCACTTCATTAAGGTATTCTTTTTTGGGCTTCTTCACTTTGAAATTACTCTTTTCCCATTTGTAATTAATAACTATTTTGTGGAAAGGTAATTTTTTTTTAAATTTTATTGTGATTTGGGTGAAAGTTTACAGAGCAAATTCATCTTCCATATAGCAGTTCACATGCACTTTGTCTCATGACATTGTCTGCAATCTCCCACAATGCATCAGCTCTCCTCCCACTTCCTCCCCATAACCACCTCCTCCCTGCGGCCTTCCCTCCCATGCACTCCACCCCCCAAGCTGTCTTCCTGTGCATACACAGCCCTTCTGTTTTCCCATAATTGATCTCTCCAAGGAATGTATCTACCTAATGTAAATATTCAGCTCATATGCTTATCTTTTGTTTGGCTGGAAGCCAGAGGAGTGGGTTCAATTCCAGACCTGAAGGGCAGTTAGGGCCCATAGTCTTAGGGGTTCTACCAGGCTCTATCAGACCAGCAAACCTGGTCTCTCTCTCTTTTTTTTTTTTTTTTTTGATGATTTTGAGTTTTGTTCCACATTATTCTACTACTCCATCCAGGATCTGCTACATAGATCCCCCTCCAAGCGGTTGACGGTAGTACACGGGTACCATCTAGTTCTTCTGGTCTCATAGTCATATAGGCTGAGGATTGCATGGTGTACCAGTCCCTTGGACTAATTGTTTCCATGAGCCTTTGATTTTCTTCATTTTTGTTTGCTCTGGTTGAGGAGAGACCCATTGTTACATCTACATGGCTGTTTGTAAGCTTTTAAGATCCTAGTTGGTACTCACCAAAGTAGGATGTGGAGCAATGTTTTTGTGTAATATGTTATGCCAATTGAGCTTGATGTCCCCTGCAACAGTGGTCCTGAGCCCACAGTTTCAACTACTCTCTCCCTCTAGGTAGCTGGCTGTGGCCAAGAAATGACTACAATCTTGTTCCTTGTCATCTCTACTATATACCTGAGAATTCTTACAGAATATACAAATATACTTGTAGAAACATTGTCTTCCAACCCTTTACATGGTCATGACACACTCCACCCTGCATAGATATACCTGATCATTCAGCCTGTTGTGGAAATCTACTTTAAAACTGTACAAATATCCTATTCTTCATCAGACTATCAATACATTAATTTATTAATTTATATCAATATTGACTCATAGTTTCTTATTTAATGAGTTATAAACTGTTTCCATAATTACTTATTTTAATGCTCAGAGTACCCCAGATTCGGCCTATGGTAATCCCTTCAAGCTGGCATCTGTGTCTTTTTTACATACCCTCATTGTTGAATCATTTTCCTTTCTGGCTCAACAAAATATGCCAGGCTCACTTTGTACTTCTGTAGCCCCAGTCCTTGAATCAGCCACTTCTTCAAGAGTTCTAAAGACTTTTGGGGAGAATTGTATTTAGAATCAGAGAGCCATGAATTCACACACGTATCTCTACCTCTAATCCATGGGATTTATTCTAGTCTTACTCTTTTCCATATGACATGAGAAAGCTAACTCCAACTCTCTAATGTATTTATTTATGTGATACGTCCCCCATAAGTAACAGGTCTTCCATTTTTACTACCACTCCCTTCACTATACAGATGTCCTCCTCATCCCACTCATGCCATGTGGATGCCTTCCTCATCCTGCTCAGGCTTTGACTCCTCATGCTTGGCCAGTTTTAAGTGTGGATACCTAATATTCCACTCCAGGTTGCCCTTCTACATGGATGCCAGCTTCACACTACTCAGATTATGACTATCCATGCTGGACAGTCCTCTTATGCAGGCACCATCCTTTTCCAGGTTGGGTTCCAATAACCCATTCTGAGCCTCTATGACTTTACCCAACATGGCCCTGATGCTTACTTTGCTCTGTCTCACTTCATGGCTTTAGGAAAAATCATTAAGGAAGAGGAGAGAAAAGAAGGCAAAGATTGAGAGCCACATATATAGTATGTCATAAAACTAGGGAATGAGGGTAGATAGAAAAGAGGAGGTCTAAGCCTTAGAACCCACCAGTTGTCTCACTTTATTGTACTGTGATGGTTTGCATGTTGCTGTGAGGCTGGAGGCTTTGCCACCAGAAGAACACACTCACCATTTCTCAAGCTGAAAGAGCTGAAGAAAATATTTAAGCCTCAAATTGCAATATTGAAAGATTCTATGGACAAAATATTGAATGATGCCAAAAACATCAAAAGAAGATGGAAGGAATACACAGAGTCATTGTACCAAAAAGAATTGGTTGACGTTCATCTATTTCAGGAGGTGGCACGTGATCAAGAACCAGAAGGAGGAAGTCGAAGCTGCACTGAAGGAATTGGTGAAAAACAAGATATAGGAATTGAAAGAATACCCACTGAGATGTTTCAACAAACAGATGCTGCACTGGAGGCACTTACTTATGTAAGCCAAGAAATTTGGAAGACAGCTACCTGGCCAACGGACTAGAAGAGATCCATATTTGTGCCCATTCAAAAAAAAAAAGTGATTCAACAGAATGTGGGCATTATATAAAAATATCATTAATATCACATGCAAGTAAAATCTTGTTGAAGATAATTCAAAAACAGTTGCATCAGTTGACAGGGAGCTGCCAGAAATGCAAGCTGGATTCAGAAGAGGACATGGAACAAAGGATATCAATGCTGATGTCAGGTGGGTTTTGGCTGAAAGCAAAGAATACCAGAAAGATGTTTACTTTTGTTTTATTGGCTATGCAAAAACATTTGACTGTGTGGATCATAACAAATTATGGATAACATTGAGAAGAATAGAAATTCCAGAACACTTAATTGTGCTCCTAAAGCACCTGTACATAGACCAGGAGGCTGTCATTTGAACAGAACAAGGGCATACTACATGGTTTCAAATCAGGAAGGGAGTACATCAGGGTTGTGTCCTTTCACCATGCTTGCTCAATCTGTATGCTGAGCAAATAATCCAAGAAATAATCTGGACTATATGCAGAAGAACGTGGCATCAGGATTGGAAGAAGCCTTATTAACAATCTGCAATATGCAGATGACACAATTTTGCTTGTCTCAAGTGAAGATGACTTGAAGCAATTACTGATGAAGATTAAAGACCACACTCTGCAGTATGAATTACATCTCAATATAAACAAAATGAAAATCCCCACAACTGGATCAACAGGCAGCAGCATGATAAAGATTGAAGTTGTCAATGTGGTAGTTAAGGTTATGTGTCAATTTAGCTGGACCTGGTTTTGAATGGTTGGGCAGCTGGATGTAGTTATTCCCCATGATGAGACTGGTAATCAATTCCATGGAGCAGCTAAGTAGGTGCCTTAGGGATGTGGTCCACTTCCAGTGAAAAAGAAGACAGTTTTGAGGAAGATCTCTGAGCTTTTTAGCATGCTTGGACCCTGCATGTAGCCAAGTCTTCATTGAGCAGCCTGTCATGTTCCTGCCAGTCTTGGAACTGTCTCTGGGCTTGAACTAGTGGCCTGCCATGTTGTTTGGTAATCTTGGGACTGTACCATTTTACTTGTTGACCGTGGGTTTGTCGGCCTCAGCAGCCAGCAGCTGCCTGCATTAAGAGAAACCTCCAGCTTCAATGGGCCAGAAGCAAGAGGAAGAGCTGAAGCCCAAGGTCAAGAGGCTTTCACCCAACCTCTAAAACTGGCACATTGAACTTGGACTCTAGTCTCCTAAACTGTAAGAGAATAATCTCTGTTTGTTGAAGCCACCCATTTGTGGTATGTCGGTTAGAACAGCACTAGAGAATCAAAACAGTCAAAGATTTCATATTACTTGGTTCCACAATGAACACCAATCAAGCAGCAGTCAAGAAATCAGATGATGTATTGCATCGAACAAATCTGCTGCAAAAGACCTCTTTAAAGTGCTTAAGAGCAAAGATGTCTCACGTCGTGGTATTTTCAATAACCTCATGTGTGTGTGAAAGCTGGACAGTGAAAAAGGAATACTGAAGAAGAGTGATGCATTTGAGTTGCAGTGTTGGAAAAGAATACTGAAAGTACCATGGCTGCCAGAAAAACAAACAAATCTGTCCTGGAGGAAGTGTAGCCAGAATGCTCCTTGGAGGTAAGAATGGCCAGACTTCGTCTCACCTACTTTGGTCATGTTGGCAGAAGGGACCATTCCCTGTAGAAAGATATCATGCTTGGTAAAGTGGCGAATCAACGAAAAAGGGAAAGGCCCTCAATGAAGCTGAAACAATAGGCTCAGGTATAGCAAGGATTGTGAGGCTGGCACAGTACCAGGCAGTGTTTCATTCTGTTGTACATAGGGTCACTGAGTCAGAGCCAACTCTGACACCTAACAACAACAACAAGCTTTAGAACACTCCAAATTTGACATTTAGTTATCAAAGATAGGAGGAGGGACCAACAAAATAGACTGCCAAGAGAAGCCAAAGAGATAGGGGGAAAACCAGAGAGAGAAGTTTCTTGGAAGACAATGAAGAATGTATTCCAAGAAAATCAGCTGTGTCTAATATTGCTAAAAGGTCAAGCAGGATGAAGACCAAGAATTAAGCATTGGGTTTAGTTTGGAGGACAATGGTGTGCTTGATAGTAATATCAATGGAATGGTGAATCAATTTTAATAGATTCAAGATAGAATGAGAGATGATGATTGAGCACAGCAAATATAGATAATTCTTTTGAGTTTTCCTGTAAAGAGGAATGCATGATGTGAGATCAGGAGACAATTTCTTTCAGTTTTTTAAAATGAGAGATATTGAGTATTAAATGTTTCAACTTACCTCACTTCTGTTTTGTTGTGAAGAATCAACAGCTTATATGCTCAGTATTTTTTTTTCTCACTCCAAAGATAATATAACTAAATCAATTATGAAGTGCATGAGAGCTGATTTTGTGACCAGTTTAGTTATATGTATATCACAGATGGTTCTGCCTTTGGTATCCTGGTGTACCCTAGGTCTCAATCCCTTTCAGAACTGGGTGGGGCAAGGCCTTTGTATATTCACTCATTCTCTCACAGTTACTTAATAAACAACTGCCATGTGTTTGCTCAGGGGGGGGGGGGGTCAGCATAAAAATTGATATTCTATGCTTTCTACCCTCAAGAGGTTTGCTCAACAGTAGGCCAGATGAGACATGCACACAAATAATTCTGTAAAGCAGTAAGTGATGAGTGTTATATTGTTGATACAAATTGAATGCTATAGTTGCATAGAGTGATTGTTCATCACAGGTGGAATGAACAAAGAAGGCATTAAAGAAGAAATCATTTTTTAAACTGGGACTTAAAAGATGGCAGAATTTTGAAAGATAGAAAATAAAATAAGAAAACATCCCAGGCAGAAGAAAGGGCATGAGTAAAGACATTGGAAGGAAAAAGGAAAAAGTGGGTGGGAAGAATTATGTGTTTTAGGAGTCAACTGATTGCAAGAACAAAAGTCCACTTAATTAAGTTTAAATAAAATAGGATTTATTATTTAAAAAAAAAAAAATAAGAATTTCTCAGAGTTTTAACAATGAGCATGTCCTACAAGGGTGTGGGACCAGAAACTGGAAAGTCAAGAATCAAATCAATTAATGTGGTTGATCTTTCATTCTTTCTGGAGACACATCTTTCTTGTCTGTCATTGTCTATCTGTCTGTCTGTCTGTTTCTCTCTCTCTCTCTCTCTCTCTCTCTGTCCCTATCTGGGTGTGTCAGTTCAAATCCTTCAAGAACTCACACATACATAGACATGTACAGAAGAAGAAGAAGAAGAAAGAAAACCTAGTTCCCAACAACTTACCAGAGTCTCTGATTCATTTCTAGTTTCCTGGAGGGGAGAATTTGGCCCAGTTTAGGTCAAATAGCCATACTTGGCCCATTTAGCTATTGCTAGGGATATGATGTCATAACACATGCCAATCCTACAGCAGGAGCTAAAGGATAATTTCCAGTTGTCTAAGGAGCTCTGGTGGCATAGTGGATAAGATATTTGGTTGCTAACCAGAAGGTCAGCATTTCGAACCCAACAGCCACTCCACTGTGAGAAAGATGTAGCAATCATATTCCATAAAGATTTGCAGCCTTGGGAACCCAAAGGGAGTCGCTATGAGTTCGAATCCACTCTATGGCAGTGGGTTGGTTTGGTTAAGAAATATATGCAGAAGTGTTATAAAAGAGCATCTCTATGAAAGAAGGAAGATTGGAGGGAAGGAAGAAGGGAGAAAGAGGGGGGAGGGGACAGGAAGGAAGGAAGGAAAAAATATTACTTGAACTGGAATAAGAAAACCTGGGTTGAAATCTCAGATCTGATATATATTACCTATGTGGCTTTTTTTAAAAAAGAAAAGGGTAATCTTTGTGTATTTTATGGCCTCATCTTTAAAGTGGGGTTAATAATACTTACTTTTTATAGGGCTGTTACAAGAATTAAGCAGCATAATAAATATAAAAACTTCTTGAAAATTGTAAAGTCTTACCGAAATCAAAGAGTTAAGGGAATAGCAAGTAGTCAAGATTTTATAAATCAGGTTTGTTTGTTTTTAGTATACACAATGAATTAAAACAAAGAATATGGAGCTAGGGGAATCTGTTAGAAAGCTATAATAATAGTCACTTGGTGAGGACGTGGTTCCATCTCATAGGGATAAGAAAGAGGTGTTGGTAACAGTACAATAGTGATAGTAGTAATAGAATTAGGATAAAATAATATTGGAATTAGAATAATAATATAATTAGAATAGTGGATGTGAGAATAATTTTGAAACTTCATGCAAAGTGAGCCATACCAATTAACTCCTTGCAGATTCATTCCTCTTTTGGGTAATAGTTAAGACTGAACAATTACAGAAAGGGAAGAGACTACTCTTCATTCAGGAATATCCTTCTAGGTAGAGAATTGGGCTTCCGCATACAAAAATATTTTGATGGAAAGAAAATAGAAAGATGTTAAAATGTAGGTATTTAAAGCCATGATTTTTAATGAGATAAGCAAGGAAGGGAATGGAGATGAGAACAAGATCAAGGGGTGAGCCCTAGAGCACTTCACCACTTAGAAATGAACCCTCAAAGGATACTGAGAAGGAGTGGGCCGTGAAAAGAAATCAGGAAAATAATATGTACAAGAAGCTAAATAAAGACAGGGTTTTAAGGAGAAAGGAATGATCAGCTGGTATTGAATGCTGCTGATAGGCCCAAAGATAAGAAGTTAGAATTTCAATATCAGTCCTGAATTTCAAGGAATTGAAGATAACAAAAGGTTTTTTGTTTGTATGCTTTTTAAATCACAATGCTAGAGTCCTAGTAGCACAATGCTTAAAGCTCTTGGCTGCTAATCAGAAAGTCAGAGGTTCTAATCCACCAGCTGCTCCATGGGAGAAAGATGAGGCAGTCTGCTTCCCAAAAGATTTACAGCCTTGGAAACTCTATGGGGACAGTTCTTCTTTGTCCTATGGGGTCGCTATGAATCCGAATTGACTCAGTGGCACTGGGTTTTGGTTTTATATAGGTATATGATTTCTTACTGCCTTAAGGACAAATATATAGTACTATCTTCAAGAATATTATAATCAGACTATTTATTGAGATTACTATAGTTTCCCTTTATATCTCTTGGCCAGAAGTGGGTCATTGCTCATTGAAAGTCTGAATTTTATCTACCATGTAATACACTTCAGTTGAAGGGATTAATGGCATTGCAATCTCAAAAGGTACAAAATGAACTGAGGATCTTCCTAGCAAAACTTGTTCCTCCATCAGCATTCTTAATCTCTCTGAATGACACCACCGTTTACCTTGTTACAGAAGCCCAAAATCTAGGCACTATTCTTGATATTTCCTTCTCTTTCACATGTTCTTCCATATTCCAATTTATCTCTCACGTCTATCAATTTCACTTCTGGACTATCCCTTGAATCCAGGCACTTTTCTTTTGCTCCACTACCATCTCTGCTTCAAATGATCATCCTCTTTATCTGGACTAGAGCCACAGTGTCGCAAATGGTTTCTCCCCATTCACTCTTGCTTCCCTCTAATCCATTCTCCATGTAATGGCCAGAGCGTTCAAAACTAAAACCAGGTATCAACCCTCTACCAACAACAGTTCCCACTGCTCCTAGAATAAAGACCAAATTCCTTCGTATGGTCTATAAGGCCTTTCATCATCTGACCCCTCATTCTCTGCATTCAAGCCACACTGGTCTTCCTATTCCCTTAATATGCCTGCTCCTCTCAGCCACAGGGATTTTGACAGTCCATTTTCTCTATCTAGATTCTCTATAGCCTTCTGGTCGACTCTACCTCAGTCATCACCTCACCAGAGAAGCCTTTTGGGATTTCTCTGACTAAGGCATCTCAACCTGTTATGCACCTAAAATTACAGTGATAATTTTACATTTGCCTTTGTGATGCCTTGATTAATGTCGGCCTCTCTAGTACCTGTTGTTGTTATGTTGTTATGTGCCATCGAGTCGGCCCCGACTCATAGCGACCCCTCCTTGGGTTTCCGAGGCAGTATCACTACGGAAGTAGGATTGCCCAACCTTCCTTCCGAGGAGTGGCAGGTGTCTGGTTAGCAGGCAAGTGTCTTAGCCACTATGCTACCAGAGCTCGTGTACCTAGCACAAATAAAACCAAAAAAACAAACTCACTGCCATCAAGTCGATTCCAACTCATAATGACTACATTAGGTTTCCGAGGCTGTGAGTTTTTACAGAAGTAGACTGCCCCATCTTCCTTCCGGAGAGTAGCTGGTGTGTTTGAACCGTTGACCTGATTAGCAGCCAAATGCCTTATCCACTACACCGCCAGAGCTCCTTCCTAGCACAAATAAATAAGACAAATTCTTATCCTGAGATGCAGAGGTCTGTAAATGCCCTGCAACTGTTTGTAAAATTCTCTGCGTTGTTGGCTGGTACATTTTTTTTCTGCAGAGAAGAAAGAGCCACATTTTTATTATATTCTCATCCATTAGTAGGTAATTAGATTGAGAAATTGGTCCATTTTCTTATTTCTGGTTGTCCTGGAGCTCTCTGTTTAAAAGCAGAAGAGAGAGGGGAAAGAGAACTAATATTATTTTGCATTATAATGTGAAGTACTTACTACATTGTGCACCAGACTGTGTTATGTAGAGCACCAGGAAATGTGTCTTGTCTTCTTTATTTGTTGTTGTTGTTGTTATGTGCCATTGAGTCCAACCAGACCGACTCATAGCGACCCCTCCTTGGGTTTCGAGGCAGTATCACTGCGGAAGTAGATTGCCCCATCTTCCTTCTGAGGAGTGGCTGGTGGGTTTGAATTGCCAGCCTTCTGGTTAGCAGTCAAGTGCCTTAGGCACTATGTTACCAGAGCGCATTGGTACTGGGGTGAAAATTGATGTTTGTGTATATGTGCCTGATTTAATGATTGCCTCCTAGATTCTTAAGATACACAAACTCCCCCTAGACTCTAGACTATGCAATGAGACTTAGAGTAGAAAGCTCACCTGGAACTTCCGTCCCTTCCCTGTGGTATTGTTGTTGTTGTTACTTGCCATCGAGTCTGACCCGACTCATAGTGATCCCTCCCTGGGTTTCCAAGGTGGTATCACTTCAAAAGTAGATTGCCCAACCTTCCTTCCGAGAAGTGGCTGGTGGGTTTGAACCGCCAGCCTTCTGGTTAGCAGTCAAGTGCCTTAGGCACTACGTTACCAGAGCCCCTATACACAAGGACGGGAAATGTGTGGCTGGGGAATACTCAGATCCACAGATTACCAGGAGACAGAAGGAGGCTGTAGACTATGATTCAAACCATTATCAGCAGAAAAATTAAGGATGCCCTCTAACTAAACAGAGAATGCTCTCCTGAGCAGCAGAGGGCAGGTGGGTGAATCCATAACAGATGTGGAGCAACCCCTCTCACCTTTGACTTTTCACAGAGATAGCAAGGATAGCAATCCTAGCGGGTGGTTAAGGGAAATCTGATGCTTGGATTGTGCTCCACGATGAAGCACAGAGAGCTCTGGGAGCAAGTAGGAGCAGAATTTAAGGGAGGAAGATTATGAAGGAAGGCTCCCAGAAAAGAAGGCATCTGAGTTTCATTTTAGATTAATAAAAAATTTCATAAACTGTCTAGTAGAACCAATAGGAATCTTGATGAGCAGAGTTTAGGGAGCTGAAGCATAGGTAAATGAATATATTTCCCCAAAGAAAATATGAAGCATATGGTCTGACATCTGATTTGGCAGTAGGACAAATTATTTGAAATTGGGACTCTCCAGAAAAATAGAGAGCATATGGTCACTCTAAGCATAGGGTATAACTTGAGAGAAGGCTCTGAGGTGTGAGTAGAATGTGCCAAGGAAAGGGTGGCTGAGTGCACTGAGATTAAGCCCAACACCTAATGTCATGAGGATTGATTGTAGAGAGTTAAAAATAGAGCTAAAATATAGAAGCCAACCAAGATCCCCTGAAGAGTTTCCCACCCACTCTCCTCTCTGTAGTGTGACTGATATTAACAGACTTCAGCAACATGCAGCAGGTAGGATATAGAAGTGGGTGATAATGGATTTTGAGGTAATAGCAGCCATGAAGGTCAGCAAAAAAGAAAATTAAAAAAATCAGTTGGGAAATAGGCAGCAAGTACTGCTGCAGAGGTACTGATTACACTTCCTCTAAATTCCCACTTGTGACAAATGCCGGCAACATACTATTTTATTTAATAGTTTATATAGTACTTAAATAGAAGAGAAAACTACCTCTCATACAGCTTCACTTTCATGACATCTTCATACTCCTGTGCTCTGATTTTCCATCCTTTGGAAATATATTTTGAGAAAACCTTCAATGAGAATATTGCTGCTCATAACATTGTTATTAAAATATTATTATGTAAAAAAATACACCTTTATTAAAGAAAAACTGTAAGTTGATAAATAGAAATAAACATTCATAATTCTGCTGTTGTCAATATTTTGATATTCATTTTTCTAAACATACATGTCTATATCTAGATATTTTTAAAACTTTGGGGTCAAACTATTTATACTATTTCAGAATATGTTTTATTAGTAGTATTATGAATATCTTTCTGTATAGATGCATATATATAATTTTAAATGATTGTACATTTTTCAATGTATAGAGGTATAACTTAATGTCATCAATGAACTGTATTTAGACATTCTTAGCTTTTATAAACAATACTGTTTAAAAATTATATGTATGTCACTGAACATTTTTCTGATTATTTCAGCAAAACAAATAATACAAATGGAATCTTTACATCAGCAAATATGCTAATTTTAGGCTTTTCTTATATTTTGCCAAATTGCCTCCCAGAATAGTCACGTTATTTATGCTCCTACCAGTCACCTGTAAGATGGTCTACTTCGTCCCACTCTCAACAACACTGAGAATTATCATTCTTTTTAATCTTTATTGATTTGATAGGTAAAGAGATATCACATTGTTTTACTGATTATTGGTAAAATTAATTGAACATTTTAATATATTTTTTGGACTCATATTTCTTCTTTTGTAAATTATCTACTCTTATCAAGGGCTCATTTTCTTCAATGTGGATATATGAGATTAGCTGCATAATTCTGTCTTGAAATACAGAGATGCAAAACCAAATTCTTTTTTGTAGTTATAGTTTGAGTAAGAGTTTACAGAGCAAATTAATTTTCCGTTCAACAATTTATACATATTTTGTTTCATGACATTGGTTACAATCCTCTCAATGTAACAAAACTCTTCCCACTTTCTCCCTGGATTCCCCATTTCCATTCATCCTTCTTTCCTGTCCCTTTCTGCCTTTTGAGCTTTGTTTTGGGGCAAATACTGACTGCCCTTTTGGTCTTATATGGTTGATTGTACTGAGGAATATATTCCTCCCTGATGTTATAATTCACTTTTATTTGTTGTTGTTGTTGTTGCTGTTATGTGCTGTCGAGTCGGCCCCGACTCATAGCGACCCCTCCTTGGGTTTCCGAGGCAGTATCACTATGGAAGTACCTGTCTATTGTTTAGCTTGAAGTTAATCTCTGGGAGTGGGTTCAGTTCCAGGCTTGAAGGGTATCTAAGGACCACAGTCTTGAGGGTTCTATAAGTCTTTCACAAACCAGTAAATCTGGTCTTTTTTATGATTTTGAATTTTGTTCTACATTATTTTTCTCCCTTTCTTTCCATGACCTTCTACTGTGATCCAAATCAGAGCAGCTGGTAGTAGTAGCTGAGCACTAACCTAAATTCTGAAAGAAATTATCAACCCCTCCAAGGATTGTCATCATTTAGTTTGTCATCATCACCTAGCTATTTGATTTTCACAAATCATTTCCTCCCCCAAATTTCTAGCTGATTTTCACTCTTTTTCTCCCTTCTCCAAAGGTCCTTAAAATTTTATTTTCTTTTATCTCAGTAAGTGCCATATTCACATTGTACTACTGGTTATTTTAAATATAGATGCTTGGGAAATGGTACCTTGTATAGGAAAGAGTGAACAAAGTGGTAGCAAAATGCAATTAATCTAGTCAGTTTTCTCTAGGTTTTTCTCCCTTTTAAAAAGACAAAAAAGTTACATCTTTTGTTTTTTCCCTGTATTATAGTCATACAGAAACTATTAAATAAAATGGTTATGATGCTGGCATTTGTCACAAAGTAATAGGTTAGAGGAAGTGCAATTAGTACCTCTGCAGCAGTACTTGCTGCCTCCCCTGAACACATCCACCTCTCACCCAGCTTCTATCAGGAAAAAGAACAAAGAACTTTTATCCATACTTCAAAGATGAATAGTTGACTGGGATTTTTTAGGTCACCATTTTCTTCTATTTTTTAACTTTAAAAATTCTTCATCTTTTATCTGTATGTATATGTATATACAGGAATGTGTGTACACATGTGTTCATATATATAATAAGTAAACCATAAAGCGGCCACAGTTATAGACATTTCTTAGATATAACCAAACACCTCACAAGTTTGGTTTTCGGGGTTTGAAGGTTTAAGACCATAGTCTTGAGGGAAAACTTAGTCAATCAGCATAATTTAGATCATAAAGTTCATGTTCTACATCCTAGTTGGGTGAGTAGTGCCTGGGGTCTTAAAGCTTTCAAGCAGCCATCTAAAATACAACTGTTGGCCTCTATGCATCTAGAGCAAAAGAGAAAAAAGAAAACCGAATATTCAGAGACGAAACTAATCTACAGGACTAATAGTCTACATGAGCATGGCCTCATGTATCCTAAGCCAGAAGAACTAGATGGTGCTTGGCTGCCACTGGCTTACATTGTCCTCAGTACCACAGTAGATGAATCTTTTTAGAATGGGAGAAAAATTTGGGACAGAACTCAAATACTTAAAAAGCCCAGACTTACTGTTTGAGGCTTGTAGACTCTTCAAGTCTATCTGAGTTTTTAAACGTTGAGCTGAAACTAGCCCTTGAGGGTACCTTTTAGCTAAATAACAGAGTGGCTCATCAAATGAGGAATGTAACCCGTGAGTACTGTGCTCTTAAAAAAATCATATATATGAGATCAAATGGTCAACACTTATCCTAAAACAAAGATGAGAAATTAAAGGGGACAGGGAAATGAGATTATTAGAAACAGAACAACCAAAACAGAATTAATGAGAATGTTGGTACATTCTTAAAAAATGTAAACTGAATTATTTGTGTAGAAATTGTTAAATGAGAACCTAATCTCCTGTGTAAATGCTCACTGAAAGCACAATAAAATGCTTTTTAAAAAATCCTTCATCTTGAAACAAGCATTCATAAATTTTGGGAGAATGGAGTGAGATGACATGGAGAAAATCGAAGCTTTTTTCTGTTAACAACTTTACTTTTAAGTGGTTTTACATTCTGTCAGTGTTTATCCCATCGCCTGGGAAAAATGGTTCACAATAATCTCAACCATCAGAAATATTTGAGGATTTCAAAAATACAATAAGGACAATCATTATTAATACTTTTGCAATACCTTGCAGACATGCTAAAGGGTTCCCCTAATATCAAATTGGGTCCATAATAACCCTATGAGACATAAGGGTCATTGTGGAACACAGATTTCCAAACTGCTTACATACAAAGGTATCTGTTACAGTCAAGATTGTTGGTAGCATTAATAGAGGTCAACTCTCACCGATTTAAGCAAAACAGTAGTTGATTAAAAGGATATTCAGTTACAATTCAATAAAAATGTCAAGCCAAAAAAAAAAAAGAGGATATTAGATAGCTCACAAAATTTCCGAGAGGGCTGAAAAACCAGGATTGAAGCTAAATGATTACCTACACAACTAATCTGATGAGGAAGGTTCTTTCTATTAGAGTGGCCAACAGTTTTAGTTTTCCTGGTACTGAGGGTTTTCCAGGGATTTGGGACTTACCATGCTAAAACTGGGAAAGTCCTGGGCAAACTATGACAAGGGTGTTACCCTATAGCCAGTGCCACAGACAACCCAGTTTGCCCTTTAGCCACTTCTGCACTGACAACTCAAGCTTGCTGTAACCTCTATGCAAAGAAAGAGAAAACACTGTTGCTTGTGTCTTCAAGTCAAAGGTCCAGCCTGATTGAAGAGCCTAGGTCATATGCCTGCACCCTGGCTGCAAGGAAGTTTGAAAAAAAGGAGTATCTGATATCTTCCACTTTATTATGGAAGACAGTCTTTGCTTGCCACGAATATTTACAAAGCGAGGAATTCTGTAAATGTAGGGAAACAGTTCAGATGGCCCAAATAAAGAACAATCTTCAGTATGCAAATTATTTTTAATTCTAAAATATTATTTGTTTAAGAACACTGAGGCAACAAGTCATCTGGTTGCTTTGATTTAAAGTCAATTAATTTTTAAGAATCAGATTAAGAGAATGTTGCCAAAATATCATTATAATATTTGGTCATACAATAGTTTATGCCTGTTATATACTTTGCATCTCTATGGTGGCATAATTTTATACTTAAGTTTCAAAAAATTTAATCCTTCTGACCTTTGTTCATCGTCAGGGATTGTTACATTTCCATTTAGACCTGGGGGATGAGGGGAATCTTTTCTTGTTTTTAGTATTTCCAGAAGAGAATAGTAGTGATGCAAAAATTACATTGTTTGCCAAGAAGAAATTGATTTTAATGGAAGCCTTTTATCTAGGACAAACCTTAAGAACAGTAATGGACAATATGTTCTGCACAACTCTTCAGTCATCACTCTTATATTTGTTGTGGTCAAGTAGCTTGAGCAAAGGATTTCAAGTCAGGATTTGTGTATGTTTTTCTCAGCTATTCATTTCTCTTACAGTGTGATCTTGCTCAAACCCATTAAGATTTTGTCTCATCTTTATATACTGAAATATAAAATGAGAATGTCTGTAATTCTCAAGACACAAGTTTTACTGATAGTTAAGAGCAAAACATTGGAACAAAAATTTTTGTCCTGCCTTATTCACAATGTGGTTGTGAGGTCTGGACTTTAAATTGTCATGTCTCCATTTCCTTATTCTATAAATAATAATACCTGCATTATCTATCTCAAAGAGCTGTAAATACCAAAAGAAATTACATATGAGAAAGCCTTTCAAAATATATAGAACTGTAAATGCAAAGTATTAGTATTTAATTACATCTAACTTCCAAAGGAATAGAATGCTTTTTTTTTTAATTTTATCTAAAAAAAATATGTCTCTGAAAAACTATTTAAAATTTAGAAATGAATAGATAAGTCCTTTTAAAATTGTGGTTGTCTTCTATATGGCAATTATTAATGCAGTTTTCTTGTATTTACTGTTTTCAGGACTTCATTCTTTCAAAAATTGTGAAAATTATATTTGTGATCCCTTAAGTCCTGGGGATGCTCATCTGAGGTTTTTGTTTTTTTAAAAAAACCTAAGATGTTGAAGATAAGATTCCACAGAGAAGACAGCAATCATTAATGCAGTAAACAAAATTCCCCTAGAAATAGTTGCCCCCATTGGAGGCAGTTCTACTTTGTCCTATAGGTTCACTATGAGTCAGAATTGACTCAACAGCAACAGATATTGTAGGCATGAACTATAAAGATGTTTATGATGAGAGGGAATAAATGGAGAAGAGGTTAATCACTGAGAGAGATTTGCTTGACAAATACTCTATATCTACTTTGTGAAATTACTAAGTGCCTAAGAACTACAAAAGTACTCAGATACCTCCCTACGAAGAGGCCCCTTTGTTTCCCTCACCTCTGGCTCTTTAAACAAAACCAAAAACCAAACTCACTGCCATCAAGGTGATTAGACTCAGTGACCCCTCCTTGGGTTTCTGAGGTGATATCTCTACAGAAGTAGATTGCTGCATCTTTCTTCCGAGGAGTGGCTGGTGGGTTTGAACCTCCAGCTTTCTGGTTATCAGTTAAATGCCTTAGGCACTACGCCACCAGAGCTCCCCAGTGGCTCTTTACATAGTGTCTGGATAATCTCTGGAGCTGTGAATTTATAGATTAAAAACTGCTGATTTAAGGCAGCCATGTGGTTAATGAAGACATTAGAAATATAAGCAGGCAGGCAAGATGCTTATTCTGGCTGTTTCATAATTTGCGACCTTCAGTAGGAAAAAATATCTCAAACTTACTCCTTTGTAAGAGCTCTTTCTATCTCTCAGCCTTCCATGTCTAAATGGAAATAGAATTCTTTTCTATTTTAAAGGCCCTTTCAACAAAGTGAAAGCTGAATTTACACACAAGTTTTTGTCTTTTATCCATCAACACTTTTGTTGAGGACAAAGTACACTGCCTATTAATCTCAAATGGAATGGACACTTCAGCCTTTTTCCTCACACCTACTCTGAGTGTATTTATCACAAAAGTTTGGTTTAGGGCAAGTGATCTGAATTAGAAGAGATGGTGCTGCCTGATTCTCTGAGTGACCTTGGACAGTCTCTCAGATTCTTTTCCTAAAGATGTAATGCATTTAATAAAGAACTATGTGATATGTCTTGCCCTTAGTAGGTACTTAAAAAAAGAAAGAAAATGTGTTGGTTAATTTCTTGATTGAGAAGCAGAGCTTAGATTCATAGTACTGCAAAGAGCAAATCTCAGAGAGTTCCAGCAAGATGGTGGCATAGGCAGACAAGCTACACAGACCCTCTGCAACAAAGCATTGAGAAGCCAATTGGAACCAATACGGAAGACAATCCTGTCCCAAGCTTTGAAGGAAAGGATAAAGAAATGGATTAAATGCCAACTAGTAGAAAAACCTGAATGCAACAGTGAGTAAGGAGACAAAAAGAGCAGCAGACTGATGGCTGTCCTGAAGGCACAGCCATTTTGAATACTTTCCAATAGCAATTTAAGAATTGGTTCTGCTTACTAAGGACTGCACAGGCAGGGACTGCGTTGGTACCCAACAACCAGAAAGAAGAACAATGAGGAATGGAACAGGCAGACTGTGGACTGCCAGTGGATCTCCTGAGGACACAGCCATTTTGGTTGTTTGCAGGTGGCAGGCATAAATGTTTTGAATGTGCGTGGGTGCCGTTCTTACCTGCAGGGTGACCTAGAAGTGGGCTGTACCTACCAAGGACAGCATAAGCAACTGCACTGGAGACTGATGACTGGAAAGGTACAATATTCTCCTTGTTACTGTTATGCCCTGTGCCCTCTTGGTGAACAGGGGTCTGGCCATCTCCTGCCTACACCCACCATCTTAACTGGCAGAAGTTCCATCCCAGTCTATGCCCTGGCAAAGTGAAGGTGCCATGGCCCACCCCCCACAATTTTTTTTTTTTAATTATTCATTTCCCTGTTTTCTTCCTTTAAAAAAAAATATTTTTTTTTTTTCTATTTCCTGTCCCTGGTTCTTGATTTTTTTTTTTTTTTTTTCATTTTTTTCTCTTCTCTTTTCCTGGTTCCCTTCTTTTTTCTTTCTTTTGGTTCTTCTCATCCCTTGTTTTTCTATTTGCAGTTTTCCCTTTTTTTTTTTTACTATTCTTTTACTCTTGCTCTTTTCTCTCATTCCTCCCTCCCCAAATACTGTGGCTTTTTTTCACTCTCTTTTTCTCATTATCTTTCTTTTATCCTTTTAAAATAGATTTTGAACACTTTTCTTCTCATAGTTGCTTTTGTGTGTGTGTGTGTGATTGATCCTGTTTGTCTATGCAGTTTGAGTTTTTTGTTCTCTTGTTTTTATTTATTTATTTATTTTTCACTTTTTTGTCTAACTGGTTGAGAGACAGCAACTGTTCCCACACAACCCAATTATACCTGCATCTCCTGCAGCCCCACCCTCTGAGTGAGGGCTACCACTTGCTTTTGCACCAACTGATCAATGCCAGATGGCTGCCAATACCAGCTCAACTCACCCTCAATAGCCCTTTATGAAAAGTTAACAGAGATCTGTGCACACACTCTTATTCTCTATCACATCCACCAGAAGACAGGTGGTGAATGCCTAAGTGCTAAAAACTAGTGAATAGAGGAGCACAGTACCCTGCTCATACAGATATATCAAAACAAAATAAAGCAGGGAAAAGCCTTGCATGAATCACACCAACACACAACCACAAACTTGTAGGACAAAATATTGTATAAATAAAATACCACCACAATGTCTCAGAGACAACAGACCATCCCAGTCCACACAAAGAAGCAAGATAAAGCAGTAGAAATAAGGGACCAGGATACGAACCTGGAAAACATCTCTGAGGAAGAAGCAGCATTGGAACTCCCTGATAAGGAATTCAAAAGAATTATATTTGGGTACCAGCATTGGACTGAGAGACAGATCAAGGAAAAGACTGACAAAATTAAGGAAAACACAGACAAAACTCTAGAACAATTTAGGAAAATAACACAAGAACAAATTGACAAAATAAACAAAAAATTAGAAACAATACAGAAACAGCAAATATAAATCCAGAAGGTTAATATTAAGATTTCAGAAATAGATAACACATTGAATAGAGTAGAGTCAACTTAAAGGAAGACAGAATTAATGAGATTGAAAACAAACACCTCAATGCTACTTTATTAAGGAATCCATCAGATGAAAGATCAAAACAAAATGAAGAAAGCCTAAGATTCATGTGAGATACCTTCAAGAAGAATAACTTATGTGTTCTCAGAGTTCCAGAACAGGAAGAGACAAATAAAACCAGAGAAAATTGTCAAAGATTTGTTGGAGGAGAATATCTCTAATATGATGAAAGACAAGAATATATCCATTCAAGAAATTCACTGAACCCTAAACTGGACACACACCAAGAGAAAATCATCAAGACATATCATCATCAAACTTACCAAAACCAAAGACAGAGAAAGAATTCTGAAAGTAGCACAGGAAAAATGAAAAGTTAACCACAAAGGACAACCAATAAGACTAAGTTCTGGTTTCTCAGTAGAAACCACGTAGGCGAGAAGGCAGTGGAATGATACATATTTTAAAAAATAATAATAAAACCCTGAAAGGAAAAAAAAAAATCCAACCAAGATTTATATGCCCAGCAAAATTGTCCCTCATATATGAGGGTAAAATTAGGAGATTTCCAGATAAGCAGAAATTAAGAGAATTTGCTAAAAGCAGACCAACCTTACAAAAGATACTAAAGGGAGTCCTTTAGACAGAGAACCAACAACAACTGATGATTAACTGACATGATGACATAACCCAGAAGCTGACCCAGTTTTTGAAGTATCCAAAGTAAAATAAGCATACAAGACTGTAAACAGGGAACCAGAGACATCAGTTGGCAAATGAGGACAACTACAAACCAGAAAGAGGGAATAATAGTGTAGTTACAGAACTTCTAAAGGTGAGGAAATCAAGACAATTGCAAGATAGAATGGACTGTTCTAACCTTGGGGAGAAAATTACAAATCACAGGGTAACCTCAAAGAAAAATGATAAAACTTCACATCACAATAAAAAAGGAGACAAGCACAAATATTAGCAAATACTAAAATGATAGCAACAAAGGAAATGGTAACACAATTCACAAACAAAACAAACTCAACACAGAAAATTATATGGAACAAAGAAATCAGCAGCACCACAAGGGGGGAAAAACATAACAAAATGACATCAATAAATTCATAATTGTCAATAATTATGCTGAATGTAAATGAATTAAATGCATTACTCAAGGGACAGAGAGTTGCAGACTGTGTAAGAAAACATGACCCATCAATATGCAGTCTACAAGAGAGTCACTTTAGACACAAAGACAAAAATAGACTAAAAATCAAAGATTAGAAAAAGTTATATCAAGCAAATGGCAATCAAAAAGTAAGAATGGCAATATTAATTTTTAATAAAGTTGACTTTAAGACAAAAACCACCATAAAAGACAAGGAAGGACATCATATAATGATTGAAGGATCTATTGAACAAGAGGACATAACCATATTAAATACTTATGTACCCAATGAAAGGGCCCTGAAATACATGAATCAGACTTTAACAGAATTGAAAAGACAAATAAATGACTCCTCCTTATAGTAGGAGATTTTAATACACCATTTTCAATCAAAGATAGAACAAGTGGAAACAAAACTCAACAAAGAAACAGGAGAACTAAACAATACAATCCACCAACTTGACCTTATAAACATCTACAGAGTGCTTCACCCCATAACAACACATTATACGTTCTTTTCCAGCACACATGGAACATTCTCCTGGATAGACTATAGGTTAGGCCACAAAGCAAACATCAATAAATTTAAAAACATAGTAATATTGCAATGAATCCTCTCAAATCACAATGCTATAAAACTAGAAATCAACAGTAGGAAGACCAACAGAAAAAGAGCAAACACATGGAAACTGAATAACACGGTCCTTAAAAATGACTGGGTAATAGAAGAAATAAAAAATGAAACTGAAAAATTCCTTGAATCAAATGAGAATGAAAACACAACATACCAAAATATTTGGGACACAGCAAAAGCAGTCCTCTAAGGGCAAAATATAGATAGATGCACATATCAAAAAAGAAGAAAGAGCCAAAATCAGCATCTTAACCCAACATCTCCAACAATTAGAAAAAGAGCATTAAAAAGACCCTACAGTCACCAGAAGAAAAGAAATAATAAAAATTTGAGCAGAAATAAATGAAACAGAAAATAGAAAGACTATAGAAAAAAAATGAACAAGACTAGAAGTTGGTTATTTGAAAAGATTAATAAAATCAACAAACCACTGGCAAATTTAACAAAGGAAAAGAAGGAGAAAATGCAAATAACACAAGAAAGAAATGAAATGGGCAACATCACAACAGAACCAACAGAAAAAAAAATGAAAAATATTAGTATACTATGAAGAATTCGACTCCAACAAATTTGAAAACCTAGAAGAAATAGATTTCTAGAAACACCTAAACTAAACTAACACAGGCTGAGGTGAAAAATTTGAACAGACCCATAACGAAAGAAGAAATTGAACAGGTCATAAAAAAATTACCAACCAAAAAAAGTCCTGGCCCAGATGGTTTCACTGGAGGATTCTATCAATCAGTCAGAGAAGAGCTGACACCAATCATACTCAAAAATGCTCCAGAACATAGAAAAGGGTAGAATCCTCCCAAATTAATTTTATGAACCAAGCATAACCTGATACCAAAACCAGACTAAGACACCACTAGAAAGGATAACTACAGACCAATATCCCTCATGAATATAGATGCAAAAATCTTCAACAAAATTCTGGCCAATATGCTCCAACAACTTATCAAAAAAAAAAATATATATATTACATCGTGACCAACTGAGATTCAAACCACATATGCAAAGATGGTTCAACATTAGAAAAACAATCACCCTAGTTCATCATATAAGTAAAATAAAGGAAAAGAACCACATGATCATATCAATAGATACAGAAAAATGCATTTGATAAAATCCAACACACATTCCTGATTAAAAAATACTCTCAGAAAAATAGAAGGGAAATTCCTCAACACAATAAAGGGAGTATATACAAAACCAACAGCCAACATTATTCTCAATGGAGAGAGACTGAAACCATTCCCCCTGAGAATAGGAACCAGAAAAGAATGCCCTCTATCTCCACTTCTATTCAACATTGTATTGGAAGTCCTAGCCAGGGCAATCAGGCAAGAAAAAGAAATCAAAGGCATCCAAATTGGTAAGGAAGAAATCCCTATATGCAGATGAGGAGCTCTGGTAGCATAGTGCCTAAGGCACTTGACTGCTAACCACAAGGCTGGTGGTTCAAACCCACCAGCCACTTCTTGGAAGTGGGCAATCTAGTTCCATAGTGATACTGCCTCAGAAACCCAAGGAGGGGTTGCTATGAGTCGGGTCCGACTCGATGACACATAACAACAACAACAACATATGCAGATGATATAATTTTGTACACAGAAAACCAAAAGACTCAGCAAGAAAACTACTGGAACTTCCAAAACACAAAAGATCTATACAAAGAAAACTACAAAACACTACTTCAGAAGAAGTATAAGAGATGTACATAAATGGAAGGACATACCATGTTCATGGATAGGAAGATTGAACATTGTGAAAATGTCAATACTATCCAGAGCAATCCTGACCCAGATTCTATCCACATTCTTTAAAGACATGGAGAAACTAATTACTAATTTTATATGGAAAGGAAAGAGACCTCCGATAAGCAAAGCACTACTGAAAAAGAAGAACAAAGTGGGAAGTCTCACACTTCCATATCTCAAAACCTACTATACAGCCACAGTTGTCAAAACAGCCTGGTATTGATACATGAACAGATACATAGACCAGTGAAACAGAATTGAGAACCCAGAAATAGATCCATCAACCTATGGTCCGCTGATCTCTGACATAGGGCTGAAATTCACTAAATGGGGAGGAGATAGTGTCTTTCATAAATGGTGCTGGCAAAACTGGATATCTGCAGAAAAATGAAACAAGACCCATATATCATGAAGAGGAAGACAAAGAGAGGTACATGGGAAGTACAGACAACAAAGATGAACCCTTTTGCATGTACAATACAGCATTGTCAGTGATGGCAAGCATTTATCTATGAGTGGATAGATGGGTGGACACACTGAACGATCAGGTATGTCTAGGCAGGGGGAGCGTGCCCATGACCATATGTAGGGTTGTAGACAATGTTTCTGCAAGCGTATTTGTATGTGTTGTATGAATGTCTGGGTGTAAAGTAGAGCTGACAAGGGACAAAGTTGTGGTAACTTCTTGGCCATAGCCACCTACCACAGCCACCTACTCAGGAGCGAGTAGTTGGACCTGTGGGCTTGGGACACTGGTCACGGGATATTGAGCTCAATTGGCATAACTGCTACACAAAAACATTGTTTTACATCCTACTTTGGTGATTAATGACTGAGGTCTTAAAAGCTTGCAAGTGGCCATCTAGATACAATGATCCTCATCCAGCGCAAAGAAGAATGAAGAAAACCAAAGACATATGGATATAATTAGTCCAAGGGACTGATAGATTGTGCTATCCTCAGGCTATATAACCATGATACCAGAAGAACTAGATGGTGCCCGTCTACCACTGTCAACCACTCAGAGGGAGATTGGTGTGGGAGATCTTAGATAGAGTGGGAGAACGATGTGAAACAAAACTCAAAATCATAAAAAAAAAAATTTTTTTAAACATCAGGTTTGCCTGTCTGATAGAGCCAGATGAAACCCCTGAGACTATAGTCCCTAGTTAGCCTTCAAGTCTGGAACTGAACTCACTCCTATAGCTTCCAGCCAAACAATAAATAAGCATGTAGGGTGAACATTTACATTAGGTAGATACACTCTTGGAGTGATCAATTGTGGGAGAACAGAAGGACAGTGTTTGTACAGGGAGACAGCTGAGATGGCAGGAGTGCATGAGAAGGAGGGACACAGGGAAGAGGTAACTATGGGGAGGAAGTGGGAAGAGAGCTGTTACATTGTGGGGAATTGCAGTAAATGTCATGAGACAAAATGTGTATGAACTGCTGTATGGAAAATGAATTTGCTCTGTAAATTTTCACCCAAATCACAATTTAAAAAAAAAAAAATCCATACTTCACATCATACACAAAAACTTATTTCAAATGGATCAAAGACTTAAATGTGAAACCTAAAACTATAAAGTTCATCAAAGAAAAAATAGGGGCAAACTTAGGAGCCCTAATTTATGGTATAAATACACTATCAAGCATAACCCAAGATGCCCAAGCAGTAGAGGATAAAAATTAAATTCTTATGTGCTTCAAAAGACTTCTCCAAAAGAGTAAAAAGACAACCTACAGAATGGGAAAAAATATTTGTCAATAATGTATCAGACAAAGGACTTACCGCTAAAATTTATAGAAAACTCCAACACCTCAACATTAAAAAGACAAATAATCCAATTTAAAAAATGGGCAGAACATATGAACAAACACTTCACCAAAGAAGATATTCAGGAGGCCAACAAACACATGAAGAAATGTTCATGATCATTAGCCATTAAACAAAAAAAACCAAATTCACTGCCGTCGAGTCAGATCTGACTCATAGCGACCCCTCCTTGGGTTTCCGAGGCAGTATCTCTATGGAAGTAGATTGCCCAACCTTCCTTATGAGGAGTGGCTGGTGGGTTTGAACCCCCAGCCTTCTGGTTAGCAATCAAATGCCTTAGGCACTAATTAAAACCACCATAAGATACCATCTCACCCCAGCATTAATAGCAAAGTTCAACAAGACAGAAAATAACAAATGCTGGCAAAGATGTGGAGAGATTGGGACTCTCATACACTGATAGTGGGACTATAAAATGATACACCCACTGTGGAAATCAGTATGGCGATTCCTTAGAAAGTTGGAGATAGAAATACCATATGATCGAGCAATTCCATTACTAGGTATATATCCTAAAGAAGTAAAAGGCAAGACATAAATAGATACATACACACCCATTTTCATCCCAGCACTATTCACAATAGCAAAGAGATGGAAACAAACTAAGTGCCCATCAACTGAGGAATGGATAAACAAACTGTGGTACGTACACACAATGGAATACTGTGAAGCCCTAAAGAATAATGTAGAATTTTAGAAACATCGCATATTGTGGATGAACTTGGAGGACATATGCTGAGTGAAATAAGTCAATCACAGAAGGACAAATATTATATTAGTCTACTATAGTAAAATGTCAAGGGAAGATTTATACATAGAAGAAAATTTTCTTTGTTGGTTACCAGGGATGGGAGGGAGGGGAGGGAAAATTCCTAAATGGGTTGAAAAAAATGCATATATATATATATATACATATATACCAAAGATTGTTAGTGGTTACCAGGGGTAGGCTCGGAAGGAAGGCTGGGCAATCCTACAGGAGGGGTTACTATGAGTTGGGTTTGACTCGATGGCACACAACAAATAACAACAACAACCAGGGGTAGGAGGGAGGGGGAAAGGGGAAGCTTTTTTTTGTGGGGCATTGAGTTCATGCTAATGGTGGTAGAATATTTGGGAAATGGATAGCAATAATGGTGGCACAACATGAAAAATGTCATCAATGTCCCTGAGCTATAAATGGGGAAGTTGTTATGTTGGCAGATATCTTGTGCATGTTTTCACCACAATAAAAAAAAAGAAGAAGAAAGAAAAACAAATCTCTTGAAAAGCAAAATATTCCACTTGGGATCTTTCATACATTAAGAATAAAATGGTATTTGCTTTAGGCATTCAAAATCTTACACATTAATATAAGTATATCACAAAAGATGCCACATTGTACTCTGAAGGAACTATAAAGATACATAAAAAATAATTCCTGATTGCAAGGATTTTATAGACTAATAATGGTCTCATTACAACTTCTGATGCATTTTTAAGCATTTAATTTTAATTTTAAAAACAATTGAATTACTTACTACATATCGTACAAAAAAAGAAAGAAAAAAAAAAATGCCATCAAGTGGATTCCCACTCATAGCAACCAAGCACAAGGCATGGTAAAAGCAACTATTGTGGTATTCTAAATAATCCCTCTGAAATCTTGTGATTATCAATTAAATTTTATCTTCACTTTTAAAAAGTCATCAAGTTTTACAAGCTATTTTAAAACAAAGTGCAGCTCTCAGTTTTTCTGCTCACCATTTTCCTATCTGCAAAACAACTATGGTCAAATCTAGATGATTCTCTTTATATGTACCACCATGTCACTAAATGACATCCTTGTATTTCTACTTCATGTTCTTTTTGTTACAGGCATTAACAATAGTCTTTCCTTGCTCTACCACAAAGTAAGCACATATACACAATTAAGCACATATTGTCTCTCATGATTGTTTTTTTTTCTCCTTTCATAGTTGATATTTCCTCAAAAGTGCTTTCTTCTGTTTACTCATTTTATTGTTTATCACTCTTTTAAAGGCTTTCTTCAAATTTCTGTTTCTTATTTGATTGTATGAGCATATTTAAGAGTAGGTTACTAAAAGCTGAATAAATGTTCTGAGAATACCTCACCCCTGAACTTCACTGTTAGATGATATGGCTAGATTGTGTGTTGGGAAACCCCTGAATTGTTATCCTTAGTTTTCCATTTTGTCTAGTTTGATCCCCAGAGAAGGATCTTCCAATCTCCTGCCCAAAATATAGAGGCCTGGTTGCCAGTGTCTTGGAGCTAAAGGGGCTAAGAGGAGTCAGGGAACATCATTATTGAGCACATGCTCACATTCCTTCAATGTTTGGTACAGTATTCTCATATTCAACTGTGACTGATGCCTCTCAGTCCAGAGACCCTCTGTTTTACTCTCTCCAAAGAAGTCTCCAGTCTTCTGTAAGGGGAGGGCATAGATAATCAACAGCATAGAGTAAAACTGTATTTAGCTATCGCTATTAGTTATTTCCTTGGATAAAACGCCTGACCATCTACTTTCAAAAGGTCACAGCCATTGATAATTCTGCATAGTTCTACTCTGAAACATACGTGGTTACCATGAGCTAAAATCAACTTGATGGCAGCTGGCTTGGGTTTTTCTGGGTTGTATTGTGTTTTGGAATTAGCTATTTATCAATTAGCTTTCCATCAATCCTCCTTTCTTAAATAGTTCTCTCACCTTTAGTTCCATTTCCAGAGGTACCTGGTCATGCTAATTCCTTTCTGGACCTTTCAAGCATTTCTGTGCCAGAAATTGAGTTGATTCTGGGCTTTCCCCCTGCTAGCTTAGCATTCTGCTTTCTCTGGACTGTTGAATCAATTACTACTAGTCTATCTGATTTTGTAACTCCCTAAATGTTGTTGATTTTGGCTACTTTTATTTATTTTTTTACTAAATCTTAATTGAGTTTTAGGAGGGAGCAAAATTATATGTATGTTTTCAGTCAGCCCTCTTACTGTTATTGTTGTTATGTGCCATCGAGTCGGACCCGACTCATAGCGACCCCTCCTTGGGTTTCCAAGGCAGTATCACTACAGAAGTAGATTGCCCCATCTTCCTTCCAAGGAGTGGCTCGTGGGTTTGAACCACCAGCCTTCTGGTTAGCAGTGAAGTGCCTTAGCCACTATGCTACCAGAGCTCCCTGCCCTCTTACTGGGAACCCCCAATTTACTTTGTTACTGGGGGAATAGTGAGTCAAAAGCATTTAATAAAAATTAGAGCCATTAGACAGAAGCCAATAAAGGCAAACGTAGCTTTTTTTTCTTATTCCAGCAGGCCCCTATGAAGAGCAGGAAAAAAAAAATGCTACTCAACACAAAAGTGGGTAGGGTAAGGCACATTTCTAATCAATCAAATACTTGATCCCTCAGTAATGAATTAAATTGTACTCTAAAGGAACTAGCATACTACAATGTAGACTATGGAAATATCAAAAAAGCAATCTAAACTACAGTGACCACATTTGCCATTGGCATGGAACCAGAAGCTTCTCATTCCTGAACTCCCCTCTACTGCTATTCCCAAACTTCCTGACAATGGGAAAATTGTTTAATCTATCTGATGCTCATTTATCAAGAGGGCTTCCTGACCAAGTCACAGGATTGTTTGGTAAATGTAAAAAGATTATTTTTTTAATCTATGTTCTTAATTACAGGTACTAGAAATCAACTCTGGCTGATTTAAACAGAAAAGGAATTTATTGGAAAGATGTTGCCTGAAAGACTGGAGAATCAGAATCTGGACTGCACAGCCTTATATGAGGTTAGCAATAACATCTCAGAACTGGTACAGTGAGGACACCACTCCTGCTGATGCAAACCACTATCTACAACAACTTATACCACCAATAACACTAACACGAGACACTGCGTCAGCTGTCAACAGGCATATCTGCCACTTCTGCTCTACAGAGTGAGCCTTTCTGTAATCTCATGCCACCAGAGAGAGAGTTCCTCTTGGGCCCTTCATCATTAGCACCTACTGTGAAATCTCAGGTAGGTGCCTCTGATAAGTGCCATAAATGCAGTTTATCTAATGGAAGACAGGAATTTCTTACATATGTAAAAGGGGCATCAAATACTGGACAGCCAAAACAACAAGCAACTGTCACCATAAGCCACTCTTGTAACTGCCCAACAGAATAAAGCATACTTCTTTCCATACTTATACCACTAAATTCTCTCTGTTCCATCCACTGCAATTATCCTTTATAGAACTGGAAACAGTTTTATGAAAGATAGTTCATAGTGGAGCTGGAACAGAGTGAAGACCTTGGCTTTTCCTTTGAGTGAGATGAGAACCATTGGAGTTTTAGGTAGAGGAATAACCTAACCTGACTTATATTTCAAAGGACAACTTAGGATGTGGTATAAAGAATAGGCTGTTGGTGGGCAACAACAAAAGCAGGCAGATCAGCTAAGAGGCTATTGCAACAATCCAGGGTGAGAGTGGTAGGAGTGATAGGTGATTAGATTTGGGGTTAAATCTGATGATAATTTCAACACGATTTGCCGATGGATTGGATACGTGGTATGAGAGGAATAGGAGTGTTAACACTGGCTCCCAGATACTCACTTTAAGAAAATTGAAAAGATAAAGTTGCAGGCAACTCAAAGAGGGAAGATTTCAGGAAGAACAGACTTGGGAGACAGGTGGTGAGTTCAATTTTTGACCAATTAAGTGTAAAATGTCTGTTATTTGTCCAAGTGGAGAAGAATTCAGTAGGATAAATGAATCTGCATTTCAGAGCCAGGCTGAAGATTCAAATTTGTGTCTTTTCAGCAAATGTATGATATTTAAATCCATAAGACTTAATGGGATGACCTAAAAATGGAAGATATATAGAGAAGGAAAGAGGTATAAAGATTAGGTCCTGGGGCACTTCTACACTAAGAGGAAGGAAATGAGAAGGAACCAGCAAAACAATTTGAGAAGTAGCTGCTAATGAAGCAACAGAAAAGCCAAGAAGAGAGGTGTCCTAAAAGCCACTGAACAATGTGTTTCAAGGAGGAAAGAAAGATGAACTGTGCTAAATGCTCTTGATACATCAAATAAGATGTGAGCTGAGATTTGATCTTGGCAATATCATATCAGTATGATATACGTAGCCAGAGCTTTGTTGAGAGGAATTTTGTGTTCTTGACCCCACATGTACCTCATTCTTCCACCATGGCCACATTGTTTATGAGCCACTGAACAAACACTTGGGTGGGCATCTTTTAGTGAACATTCTCACGGGACATTCTAACATTCTAATATCATCACACCACTTTCATAGAACTCTTTATCAGCAGCTCTTCAATCCAATCCTTTTATGCCCAAATCCCTGATCATCCAACAAAATTGTTACTGCCTATAAATCAATGTACATACTTATCTTATGCCATCTCTTCTAGGCAAGGTGAAAAATGAGATGTCCTGCTTGAAGTTTCACTGACTTGAGAAATTTTTTTTACTGTTCTTCAGGATCATCTCTGAATGGACTATAGCCTGGTCCTTTTCCCTAAAAGCCAGATTCATATATCCAACTAAAGAATCTCCACATAGATGAATAAGAGATATGTCAAACTTAATTGGCCTAAAATGAAGGCTTTTATCTATCTGTATTTCTATCTAGGTGGATGGAACTATAAACCTTCTGATTGGTGCCAGTAAAATCCAAATATCTGTAAACCAGGCTGGGATTTTTTTCTCCTTACTCAGTACTCATGGAGAATTCCACATGAAGCCCTAGGTATGGGCTGAGGAAGAAGCAGCAGAAAAGAATGTGAATATGAGCCATCTGACACGCCTCTTACTTGGACTTGCTTGAGCCTGGCCCTATATATTTCACTTTCACTTGATATTAGAATGCCGCTAAGATTATCAGACTTATTGCTAGGGAGATCACACAACATTTCAGATTGTATGGCCCCTTGGTATCTTATAGTCAAATGTTCAGTCCCTACCAGGATCCAATATCAAAACAAGAGCTATTTATCAAATATAGAATAGTCACTTGCCAAAAAGGGCATAGTTTTTCCCTAAAACCACACAGCACCTCGATTGTGATTCTCCTATTAGAATTTGTCATCACTTCCATATAGCTTCCTGACCTGCTTTGATCAGCTAGCTTCTCTTGCTCTGGGGCCCACTCAAGTCTGGGAACCTTTTGCATTAACCTGAAGATGAGTCGAAGCAGCATACTCAGATGTGGTATATGCTATCTCTAAAATCCAAAGAGGATTTCCAAGCATTGTATTTCTCTTAGTGATAGAGAGAGTAACATCATAGTCTTCATTTTAGAGAGGATATCCCAAATTGTCCAGGCTGAAGCGCAAGCTGTTCTAAGCCCATGATGTGGCCTATTATAATGTTATATAGAGAATGTGTCAAGATCTGTTAGAATAATCACAACAGAGCTTTGAAGAAAGCAAATCTGTGTTGTCTTATAAAAGTTATATATTTAATTATTTTAAATATATGTGTGTGTGTATTTAAATATATATATGGAGCTCTGGTGGCATAGTGGTTAAGGCATTTGACTGCTAACCAGGAGGTTGGTGGTTCAAATCCACCAGCTGCTCCATGGAAAGAAGATGAGAAAGTCTACTTCCAACAAGATTTATAACCTTGGAAACCCAGTGGGGGTCACTATGAGTCAGAACCAATTCGGTATATTATTATTTAAAAAAAAAACACCTATGTCTTATTACTGAGCTGTGGTGAATGTTAAATGCATGCCCATGAGATAACTGGTATCCACCATGAACTTGATATTATCTAACTAGACATAAAGTCAAGCACCAGTACACAATCATCATGTGGAAATGGTATAAACATGACTAGACCTAAGCAAGTCCCAAAGACACAAGGAAGTCACATATGCAGATGGCTTACACTCCCAGCATGCTTTTTCAGATTTCACTACCACACCTGCAGCATCCCACTTCTACAACTTCATGGGTACTTCATTATGTTCACTTGCCTAAGGAGAAAAACAATCTGACCAGGTTTTTAGGAAGCTCTGTACATGTCTTGCCCTTAATGTTCTTCTGTGACACCTAGCACATTTAGGTGAACCCTGAAAGACAGTGGGAAAGAGTTATCTTTCCAGTTAGAGAAACTTCAAGAACTATAACTCATTGGGTACTCTGCTTTTTGTAACTGAAAAAAATTCTACACTATATGAAGCTCCCATACATCATTGCTGTGAGGTAATAGACTAACATCTATTGGATTGACAGGTTTATTAATGCACTAATCACCCAGAAACAGTTGGAAACATTTCAAGCTGGAGAACAATTGTGTGTTTGGGTTGAACCTGGAATGTAGTCCTATAAATCAAATAAATAAATAAATAAATAAAAGAAAAGAAAACCAAATCCACTGCCATTGACTCAATTCCAAATCACAGTGACCTTATAGGATAGAGTAGAACTGCTTCATCAGGTTTCCAAAGCTATAAATCTTTACAGAAGCAGTCTGCCTCATCTTTCTCCTGAGGAGCAGTGAGTGGGTTTCAACCTCTGACCTTTTGGTTAGAAGCTGAATGATTTAACCACTGAGTCACCAGAGCTTCTCTGTGGTCCTGTAAAAAAGCTCACTGCCATCGATTCTATTCCAACTCATACCAAGCCACATTGGTCTTCCGAGGCTGTAAATCGTTATGGAAGCAGATTGCCTCATCTTTCTTCAGAGCAGCTGGTGGTTTCGAACCACCGGGCTTTTGGTTAGCAGCTAAAATGCCTTAACTACTACACCATCAGAGATCCTTAAAAAAAAAAACCAAAAAAACAAAAACCTCACTGCCATCAAGTCAAATCCGAGTCATTGGGTTTCCAAGGTGGTATCTCAACAGAAGTTGATTGCCCAATCTTCCCTCCAAGGAGTGTCTGGTGGCTTTGAACCACCAGCCTTCTGGTTAGCAGTCAAATCTTTGACTGATATATGGTGTACTTTCTCCTCTTCCAGAACCAAAGGAGTGGAAATGGAGGTGATGTCTCCCACAGTTTTACTTAATGGGCCTTCAACACAATGTTATTTCCTGTCCCTACAACTTTGGGCTCTGCTAGTTTAGCAGTTTTAAAAATTAAGATAAGAGTACCTCCACCAAAACTATAAGAATTTTGTGGGATGGACAAGTAAAATGTCTTTTAGTCAGAAAGAAAGGATCACAAGACAAGACAGTAGTTTGAGAGTCATCAGGTATCAGTTGTGGAGTGGTGAGAGTAGATGAGTCCTGTAAAGGAGAGTACAGACTGCAGTCAGCCAAAGATTGAGCCCTGGGAAATACTGCAGTTAGAGGCTGGAACGAATGAGAACAGGCTGATGCAATCACAATAAAAATCAATGAGGCATTTCTAGTTTATATGGCGTTTGGCTAGCAGCCCCTGACTTAGCCTCTGCCAACTGCTGCCTAAAACACATAAGAAGACAAAGAAAAATGAGAAAATTCATACCAAGATTGACAGAATTATCTCAATTTATGAGATTGATAGAGTTGGATTCGGGAAAACAATTGGTAACCTCTCTATACTCTGCTTCATAATACAGAGCAGCCCCACCCATCTAAAAGAAGGTAGAAAGTCTCAGCATCCCTTCCCCACTGTCTGTTCACTGACTCAGAGAGCCAGCATCCATACAGAAGTACAAACTTAACTGGCCCTCTGTCTCCTCCAAAATAAAAAATCTTGCTTTGAGACTTCCAGTAAGATGGAGGAATAGTCAGACAAGTGACACAGACCCTCTGCAACAAAGAAAAGAAAAACCAATTTACAGGAATACAGAAGATAATTCTGGAGCCCTGAACTTTGAAAGGAACTATACAGAAGTGGATTAGGCACCAACTTGTGGAAAAACATGAATGGAAACAGTGAGTACAGAGATGGTTGGAGCTACAGACTGTCAGCTACTCTGACGGGACCAACAGCCTGAATATTTCCAGGTGGTGTTGGGACCTGAGAATTGACCTAAAGATCAGCCCTGGTCACCAAGGGCTACAGGATCAACTGCACTGGTGACCTGTGACTAGGAAGAGAAACAGCAAGGAGGGAGACAACCCGAGCCGTTGACTTTCTGCTGTCTGGAGGACACAGCCATTTTGAATGTTTACAAGTGGCAGCCATTTTGAATATTTAAAGTGACTGAGGACACAGCCATGTTGAATGTTTACAAGTGGCAGCCATTTTGAATATTTAAAGTGACTGAGGACACAGCCATGTTGAATGTTTACAAGTGGCAGCCATTTTGAATATTTAAAGTGACTGAGGACACAGCCATGAATCTTTATAAGTAGCAACCATTTTAGATTTTAAAGTGATAGCATTCTCATTCGGATCCCAGGGATCTACGAATAGACTCTGTTTGCCAAGGTTGGCAGGGACATATGAGAGGCTGACAACAGGAAAAGAGACAGGTGGTGAGTGTATAAGTGCTGTCAACTAGCAAATAGAGGAGCACAGTACCCTGCTGTGTAGATCACATACAAAGAAAATGAAAATCATGGGCAAGTTGCTCCAACATGCAATCACCAATTAAATATAAACACAAAAAATGGTACAATGCCTCAAAGACAACAGAGCATCACAGTCCACACAAAGAAGCAAGATAAAGCAGGAGAAACAAGGAACCAGGATACAGACCCAAAGCACACCCCTGAGGAAGATGCAGCGTTGGAACTCCCTGATAAGGAATTCAAAAGAATTATATTTAGGTATCTTCAATGAATTGAGAGACAGATTAAGGAAAATACAGAGAAAACCCTGGAACAATTTCAAAAGACAATACAAGAACAAAATGATTAAATAAATGAAAAATTAGAAATGATACAAAATCTACAGGCAGAAATCCAGAAGATTAATACTAAATTTTCAGAAATAGGTAAGACATTGAATGAGCAAAGGAGCAGAATTGAATCAATGGAAGACAGAATTGATGAGACTGAAGGCAGATACCTGAACACATCTTCGGAAAGGGATCAATCAGAAAAAAGATCAAGACAAAATGAAGAAAGTGAAGGTTCATATGGGATACCATCAAAAGGAATAACCTGCGTGTAATTGGAATTCCAGAACAGGAAGAGACAAATAAAACCACAGAGAAATCTGTCAAAGATTTGTTGGAAGAGAATTTTCCTGGTATCATGAAAGATGAGAATATATCCATTCAGGAAGTCCAACAAACCCCAAACAGGATAGACCCCCAAAAGAAAATCACCCAGATATATCATCATCAAACTTAACAAAACCAAAGACAGAGGGAAACATGAGAGCAGCATGGGAAAAACAAAAAGTTACCTACAAGGGGCAACCAATAAGACCAAGCTCGAAGTTCCCAGCAGAAACCATGCAGGTGAGAAGACAATGGGATGGTATATATAAAACCCTGAAAAAGAAAATCTCCAACCAAGAATTTTGTACCCAGCAAAATTGTCCCTCAAATATGATGGTGAAAATTAGGACATTTCCAGCTAAGCAGAAATTAAGGGAATTTGTTAAAACCAGACCAACCTTACAAGAAGAGCTCTGGTAGCATAGTGCCTAAGGCACTAGACTGCTAATCAGAAGGCTGGCAGTTCATACCCACCAGCCACTCCTTGGAAGGAAGATAGGGCAATCTCTAAGATTTATAGTGGAAGAGTGGATGACCAAATGATGGTACATACACATAATGGAATACTATGCAGCACTAAAGAATAATGTAGAGTCTGCAAGACACCGCATAATATGGATGAACTTAGAGGACATTATGCTGAGTGAAGTAAGTCAATCACAGAAGGACAAATATAGTATTAGTTCATTGTTGTGGAGGGTGAAGGAAAGGTTTATATATGGAGGGAAACTTTCTTTGGTGGTTGCCAGGGGTGGGAGGGGAGGGGAGGAAACACTGCAAAAAAAAAAAAAATGCATTGTCCTATGTCACTTTAGTTTTGTGTCTTTCACTGTACATGAATTATATTTCAATAAAATGCATTTTTTTTAAAAAAAAAATCTTGTTCTGAGAGAGATTTATAGCACTATTGTTGTTGCTATGTGCCATTGAGTTGATTTCAACTCATAGTGACCCTATATGACAGAGTAAAACTGCCTCAGAAGGTTTCCTAGGCTGTAAATCTTTTGGGAGAAAATCTCCAGTTCTTTTCTCCCATGGAGCAATTGGTGAATTCAAACCATGAACCTTTTGGCTAACAGCTGAACACTTAAAAATTGTGCAGTGTTAAACAGGACTTCTTATACCACTCTTAGAGGGTATTATCTTTTTTGTGTACTTGGAGACTGCAACTTCCAAAAATTAGTGGAGAGGAAAAGAGAGGGGATAGGGAGGTTGGCAGTGATCAATTTGCCCTAGAAGATTGGTCTCTATTAACATAGTCCATAAGCAGAATCCTGGTCAAAGTGTTTGCTGGGATGACAGCAGATCACAAATTCCATTGGTTTGGTTGTCAGAGAATCAGTTTTCATCCTTCAGGCAGTGACATTAGGACTACAAGGTCCTATCACAGTGTAACAGAGCCATGTAAGAGCAAAGACACTGGGAGTTACTCTGGATGTGGGCATACCAATCCAGCCTCTAATTAGATAGCTAAGAGTTGAGCTAAGAGAAATTCATATTTCCTGTCTGAAGGCATTGACTGATAACCGGAGGGCTGTTGGTTCAAACCCACCAGCCACTCCTCAGAAGGAAGACTGGGCAATCTACTTCTGTAGAGATACTGCCTTGGAAACCCAAGGAGGGGTTGCTATGAGTCGAGCCTGACTCGACATCAGTGAGTTTGCTTTATTTCTTTTCTTTTTTTTCTGTTCTATGCTGGATAACCAAACTAAACCTACAGTTATTGAGTTGATTCTGACTCACATTGATGCTATAGGGCAGAGTAGAACTGTCTCACAGGGTTTCCAAGGCTGCAAATCTTTTTGAAAGTAGACTACCTCATTTTTCTCTTGAAGAGCAGCTGGTGGACTTCAACTGCTGAACTTTTGGTTAGTAGCCAAATGCCTTAACCACTGCACCACCAGAGTTCCTTCTATGCTGAATAGAGAGGAGAAAAAGCTGTCCAAACCGACTTAAGTGCTTAATAATTCCCTTGTTGTCAGGTGCCATTGACACATATATGGAATAGAATGAAACGCTGCCCAGTCTTGTACCATCCTCACAATCCTTGCCATGTTTGAGCCCGTTGTTGTACCTACTATGTCAATTCATCTAATTAAGGGTCTTCCTCTAACCCTCTACCAAGGATCATGTCCCTCTTCAGGGACTAGTCTCTCCTAATAACATGTCCAAAGTTAGTGATGAAGTCTTGTCATCCTAACTCCTAAGGAACTTTCTTGGCTGTACTTATTCCAAGATAGATTTGTTCATTCTTCTGGCAGTCCATGGTATATTTAATATGCTTCACCAACACCATAATTCAAATGCATCTGCTCTTCTTTTGTCTTCCTTATTCATTGTCCAACTTTCAATTGCATATGAGGTGATTGAAAATACCATGGCTTGGGGCAGGTGCACCTCCCCATCTGGCTCTGTCTAAAGCTGTCACATGCCTTGTGTGTTTTATTTCTCCAGGTTAATTGTCTTAGCTCTGTCTCTAGAATTTATTAAAGTCAATTCTGCCTGATAACATTTGTAAGAGAACAAGTTCTTGAGTTTAACTCCCCATAGATGGGGAGTAGTAATACTCTTAGACTTTGGCTCTCCTTTAGACTTTGTTTCACCTACTTTGGTAATGTTGTCAGAAGGGAACATTCCCTGGAGAAAGATATCATGCTTGGTAAAATGGATGGTCAATGAAAAAGGGGTAGGCCCTCAATGAGATAGATTGACACAGTGGCTACAACAATGGGCTCAAGTATAGCAAGGATTGTAGGGCTGGCCCAGGATGGGACAGTGTTTCATTCTGTTGTACATAGGGTCACTATGAGTCAGAGCTGACTCAACAGCACCTAACAGCAACAACAACAAAAAAAAAAAAAACAGCTGGTGGCCAGCCCTGCTCACTTGCACACAGTTTTCTCTAGATCCTTGCCATAGGAAAGAGATTTAAAAAAAAAAAAAAATGTATTAGATTAGTCAAGAGCTGACTCAACAGCACCTAACAGCAACAACAACAACAAAAAAAAAAACAGCTGGTGGCCAGCCCTGCTCACTTGCACACAGTTTTCTCTAGATCCTTGCCATAGGAAAGAGATTTAAAAAAAAAAAAAATTATATAGAATAAGGAAAAAAATCAACATACAGAAAATTTAAAAGATTTGCTTGTCACTGAAAGTGGTTTTCTAAGGAAACAGAAACACTTTTTTTGACATCCTCAATAAGAAAACAAGAAGTTGTGCCCTGTATGAAACAGAACAAAAGAAGAGATGATGAGATAAAACCCAAACTGAGAATTATAAGTATGTCTGAGGAGTGCCCCAGAAGAATTTGGACTGAAGTAAATCAAAGACAAAATTGACTTTCCAAAAAACCAAACTCACTGCCGTCAAGTCAGATCCAACTCATAGCGACCCCTCCTTGGGTTTTCGAGGCAGTATCACTACGAAAGTAGATTGCCCAAACTTTTTTCTGAGGCGTGGCTGGTGGGTTTGAACCTCCAGACTTCTGGTTAGCAGTCACATGCTTTAGGCAACCTTCTTTGCAGAAATGGAAATCCAATCCTCAATTTCTATAGAATTGCAAGAGGTCCTGAATAGTCAAAACAGTCTAGAAAAAGAGCAATAAAGTAGGACTCACATTTCCTGCTTTACTATATAAAAATATAGTAATCAATATAGTATGGTACGGTACAAGAATAAACATAAAGACCAATGAAATAGAAAATGGAAGAAAAGGGATTTGTCAGCTTGAAGATAAAGCAGTGTTAAATGACTGCTGGCAACAGGACATTGGAAAATTACAGGATGAGTATCTTAACTTTTTTAAAAAAGAAAAAAGGAAAGAAACGAATGTGAAAAATAAACCTGATATGTTTAATGTTCTGAAAGGATATTTACAGTTCTCCCCAAGAGCTGGGAAAGTGATTTGCCATAGCTGAATAGCAAACTAAGAAAAGAAACAAGGCAATTATTAACTGAAGGAAAAATAAAAAGCAATACGAGAAAGAATCTCCATACTTAGTTCAGCTGTGAATGATGTATTCATAAAAGTCATAACAACAAATACTGACTATTCATCTAACAATATAATCAGTGCAAAGAATAAAAAAAAAAAAACTCACTGCCACCAAGTTGATTCCAACTTACAGCAACCCCCATTGGAAATGAGATGAGAGAATAGGGAGAGGGAAAGTATAAGTATGTATGTGCCTATGAGAGCAGAAGATGGTAAATAGTAAACATAGGTACTTAAAACAGAAATATCAAGAAATAGCAGTACAAGCATGTTATTCAGAAATATGAGCATAAATACCAGAGGAACCTGAAAGAAGTGATTCCTTGTGTGTGAGCAATGGGGAACCATGCTGAGGAAGGAGTGGGACCAGGGATTGCATTTTTCATTACAAACTTTATAATACTATTTGACTTTTAAAAGTGTATATAAAAATAATGTGATATGTACCTGAGGTAGATACACTCCTTGGAGAGAACAATCATGGAAGAAAGAAGGGCTGCTTATGCACAGGGAGACAGTTCAGGGGGCAGGAGTGCATGGAAGAATGGACACAGGGAAGAGGTAACTATGGGAAAGAAGTGGGAGGGGAGCTGTTACATTGGGGTAAATTATAGTCAATGTTGTGAGACAAAGTGTATGTGAACTTCTGTATGGAAAGTGAATTTGCTCTGTAAACTTTCATCCAAATCACAATTAAAAAAAAGAAGAAGAAGAAGAAGAATGTGATAAACATTTAAAAACCAGGCAACTGGATATTTTTCTTTTGTTAAAATAAAATAAAATTAAAATGTGGTCAACTCTTTTGCATAAGTATAGTGAAATAAAACAATAAAACATGTTTGTCCTGTCTTGTTCCATTTGCATGGTTTCCATATCCCTTCTCCCCTGTGCTCTAGTTCCATCATATTTTATTAAATGAAGATTATTTTATCAGCCTTGCAGGCAAGGAGGAAGAAGAACAATGAAAAATAAGTATAAAGAAGCCTACAAAAATGGAAATCCAGGGCAAGTCTTTGTGGCTACAAATTGTTAGAACATGAGATATAAAAAGAATTATAGAATATGGGGACCTTCTTCAGAAATTTCCTTCCCAGAAGTAAATTTTTATTAAACAAATAGATTCCATAAATACTATTAAGTATAGCAAAAACCAGAGCTGTCCTCCAAAGCATTCACTCAGTCACTGTGTTCAGTATTTAAGACAAAATCTACTTCAGCTAATATATAACAAAAATAATAATAAAACCACTGATTGCCATCCAGTCAATTCTGATGCATGGCAATCCCATGTGTTAAAGAGTAGAACTGCTCCATAAAATTTTCTTGGTTGTAATCTTAACAAAAGCAGATCACTAGGCCTTTCTTTCTCAGAGCCACTGGGTGGGTTCAAACTACCAAACTTCAGGTTAGTTGTTGTTGTTGTTATGTGCCGTCAAGTCAGACCTGACTCATAGCGACCCCTCCTTGGGTTTCTAGCACAAACTGCACCACCTATTAATTGCCATCGAGTTGATTTCAACTTATGGTGACTTCATGTGTACAAAGTAGAATTGCTCCATAGGGTTTTTCAAAGCTGTGACTTTCGGTAGGGAAATCACCAGGGCTGTCTTCAGAGGAGTTTCTAGGTGGGTTTGAACTGCCAACTTTTCAGCTATTAGCTGAGTGCTTAACCATTTGGGCCACTGAAACTCACTACTCTTGAGTTGATTCCAATTCATTGTGACCCTGTGTTGTTGTTGTTGTGTCCCATCGAGTTGGACCTGACTCATAGTGACTCCACCTTGGGTTTCTGAGGTGGTATCACTACAGAAGTAGATTGCCCAACCTTCCTTCTGAGGAGTGGCTGGTGGGTTTGAACCACCAGCCTTCTGGTAAGCAGTCAAGTGCCTTAAGCACTGAGCTACCAGAGCTCCTATTGTGACCATATAGGACAGACTAAAACTGCACGACAGAGTTTCCAAAGCTGTAGTCTTTACAGAAGCAGACTGCCACATCTTGCTCCTGTGAATCTACTGGTATATTCTACCTGCCAAACTTTTGGTTAGCTGATGTGTGCTTAACAGCTGCACCACCAGAGATCTTTGCATCACCCAAAATAATGACCTTAAAATAATGATAAAAGCAAACAATAAGTGAGCAGTTGCTAAGTACAAGCATTGTGCTGAGCCCTTTGTTTGCATTATATCATTTGAATTCTCCCCCTGATCCTTTAAGTCCAGTGTAACTATTTCTCCATTCTACAGATGGGAAAATCTTTTAAAATATGAATAACTTGTTCAAAACAGTGGCAGAACCTGGATCTAAATTTAGATCCCCCTTACTCAAAAGCCGAAGCCCTTGTGAACTTGCAGTGTAGTTTGAGCAAAAGTAAAAGTAATGATCTGGGGTATGGGGACAGGGAAAGACTAGGAATCACTAGGGCTGCCAAGTCTCAAAGAACCAAGAGAAATTACTGAGGGCCAATTGAAACAGCTAAATAATGATTACTTTATAAATGAATGCCACAGTAGATTGTCACATGAGCAGTACTAGAATAGACCAAAGTACATGTAAATTAATTCACCAAACATTTATTGACTGCCCTCTGACTTGGTCACTGAGCTGTTATTATGTGCCCTGGAGTCAATTCTGACCTTTATGACAAAGTAGACAAAGTAGACCCTATATTACAAAATAGAACTGCCTCATTGGATTTCCTAGGCTATAATCTTTACGGGAGCAGATTGCCAGGTTTTTTCTCCTGTGGAGCAGCTGGTGGATTCAAACTACCAACTTTTAGTTAGCAGCAGAGTACTTAAAAATTGTCCCACTAGGGCTTCTTAGTCACTGAGAATATAAATTATTAGTTTATGCAATATACTTAGAAATGAAGAATTTGTTAAAAATCGCTACAAAACTTAAGGCTCTTTGCTATCTGAAAACTTCAATAATCAGTTTCTTAGAGAAAATGAATTGTTGTTATACTATGACTTTTTCACTAGAGGGCACCAGATGACCAAGATAATTTTTAACTTTGGCGACAAAATAGTTAAAAGAAGCATCTTTCTGAGCTACATAGTTATGATTTTAAAAAAAAAAAAAAATTGAAGTTCCAAAACTGGGGAGGCAGTCCAAACTTGCCAACCTACCTACTGGACAAGTGCCACCACCCACTCCAGCAGCACTGGATCAATGGCAGATGGAAGCCAACACCTGCCCAGCCTGCCCTCAGCTGCTCCACATGACCAGATATCAAAGATTGGCACCCATATTCTCATCCATTCTGGTAGCATAGTGCCTAAGGCACTTGACTGCTAACCAGAAGGCTGGCAGTTCAAACCCAGCAGCCACTCCTCAGAAAGAAGATGGGGCAATCTACTTTCTTAGTGATACTACCTCGGAAACCCAAGGTAGGGGTCGCTGTGAGTCGGGTCCAACTCGATGGCACATAACAACAACAACAACCAAATTCACCCAGAGACAGGTGGTGAGCACCCCAATGCTGCCAAATTTTAGCAACCAAAGTACCAGACTCACCCGCCTGACAAGACATGAAAAAACAAAACTCAGGGTGAAACAAACCAACATGCAATCAACAAATAAATTCAATAACACCACAATGTCTAAGAGACAACAGACAACTTCAAATCACATATTTAAAAAAAAAAAAAAAAGAAGAAGAAAATAAAAAAACCAGGACAAGATGGGTCAAGCAAGCGACTAAAATACAGAGCCAGAAAATCTTCTGAAGGAGAAAATGATATTGAAACTTCCTGAGAGGAAATTCAAAAGAATTGTATTTGGGACTTTTCAAAAGCTTAAGAAAGACATCAAGGAAAACAAAGACATCACCAAGAAAATCATACAGAAAACACAGATAAAACTCTAGAAGAATTCATAAAAACAATACAAGAACAAATTGGCAAAATAAAAAGACAGGAAACATACAAAAACAGCAACTAGAAATCCAGAGGATTAACACTAAATTTCATAAATAAATAAACAACATATTGGAAAGGCAAAGAAGGAGAATTAAATCAATGGAAGATACAATCAGTGAATTGAAGACAAATCCCTTAATATACAAACCTATTACAGGAAAAATTAGAAAAAAGAATAAATTTGAAGATTTGTGGACAAAAAACTTCCCTAATATCATGAAAGGTGAGAAGATATCCATCAAGAAGCTCAGAAGGCAGGAAGGGGTAGGAAATAAGAACAAACAGAAATGAGAATTCAGGGAGGGAGGAGGAATAGTGCTATTACAGTGAGGGGATTACAACCAAAGTCACAAAATTGTACACAAATTATTGAATGCAAAACTGATTTGCTCTGTAAACTTTCACTAAAACGCTCAGAAAACAAACAAACAAATAAATAAATAACTACCAAACTCACTGCTGTGGAGTCAAATCTGACTCATAGTGACCCTTCCTTGGGTTTCCGAGTCAATATCACTACAGAAGTAGATTGCCCAGTCTTCCTTCCAAAGAGTGGCTGGTGGGTTTGAACCGCCAGCCTTCTGGTTAGCAGTCATCTCTTAGGCACTGTGCCACCAAAAAATTGAAAGTTCCAAAACTGGAATAAACCATGAAACAAAAGAGCTTTGTGAATTTTGGCAAGATCACTCAGGACAGTATTCTAGAAGCTTACACAATTATAGGTTATTTCTGAGTGAGTGTTTGTACAATAATTTCCATTACTTATTTGCAAATCTCTATTAGAGCCACCAGAAAATGTCAGTTTAGTACATAACGTGAGAGAGATGGTTTAGGATAATGGAATAAGCTCTGGGCCAGGAGCCAAAATGCTAGAGTTTGAGACCACTTACCTCTCTCTCTCTCTCTCTTCCCTCCCCCACCCTCTATAGCTTTTAGTAATTATATGACATGAGGAGAAGTTAAAGAGCTCTGGTAGTGCAATACCTAAGGCATTTGACTGCTAACCAGAAGTTTGGCAGTTCAATCCTACCAGCCACTCTGTGGAAAGAAGATGGCAAAATCTACTTCCATAAAGATTTAACACCTTGGAAACCCAATGAGCGTTGCTATGAGTCAGAATTGACTTGATGGGAGTGGGGTTGGTTTGTTTTTTGGTTTGGGGAGAAGTTATGTAATCTCTACAAATCTGTTTCTGTGCCTTTATAACATTGGTAATTTCTCTACCACTTATGAATATGAAAATGTTTTGCAAAATGTTATGTATGTGTAAGTTATGGTGTAAGTCAAGTATGTACTATTTTGATTGCAAGCCTGTGGAAATAGGCTTTCGGATCTTCTACCAATATTGTAAATCTTGCTAGTCCAGATAGAGATAAAAAGCAGAAATCTATAGTCACAATTACAAAATATTTTCTCCAGTCCTTCCTTGAAAATTTTCAATTCCTTTCCACATCCCATCTCCAAAAAATATAAAATAGCTCTGAAGATTTGTTAAAAGGTCCTTTTTTAAAATCATGTAACCATGTACTGCCATCAGACAAACTCCCATTAACTTACACAAAGAAATTTCCAACTTTTGGGGGGAGAAATCATATCCAGCTGGAATTATTCTATAAGTTGGTTTAGGCTTTTCATTTTATTAAATGTACACACTCACACATGCCTAGGTAGTAGTATGGTCATTCACCATCACTTCTAAATTGCCTTGATGAGAATGTTTCCATAAACAAATTTATAGGGTATTATTATAATTTCTTATGTGTGGGAAAACTAAAGAACAGAAAGATCAAATGGTTTGCTTAAAATGACATAGTAACAAACATAGAGTTTTGCCTTCTAATAATCACCAAACCAAACTCTTCCTACTGGAAAATTGCCATCATAAATTCTAGTCTATATATCCTATTAATCACTTGTTTATGAAATCAACAAATATATTTTGTACAGCTACTCTATGCCAGGCCCTGTGAGAGGTGTTGGAAATGTTATAAGGGAAAGGAATCAACACCATCCCTACACATTCATGGAGTTCATATTCTTATGGGGGAGAAAAAAATATAATGAGAAAAATAAAATAGCTGTGAATAGTGAACATTCTATGAAGTAAATAAACATAGGACTGAAATATAAAAGAACAGGGGAAAATGATCTTGGAGACAATGGTCAGGAAAAGATGATGACATTTAAGATGAGACCTGAAGGAGAGGTGATGTTGTGGGAATGATGTTGATGGCAGCTCTCTTAATAGAGGCAATAAATATCATATGTAAAGACCCTGAGGAGACAAAGATGGTGATGTGCCTGGGAAACTGAAAGAAAACCAAGAAATTGGAGCATGGCAAGCAAGGCAGATAATGACTGGAAAAATGAGATTGAAGAGACAAACTGGGACCATATCCTACTGGACTTTGTAGGCCATGGTAAGACTTTGGATTTTATTCAGAGTAAAGTAGGAGGCCACTGAAGGATTTTAAGCAGATGAATGAATGACATGATTGGATTTCTATTTTTAAAAGGTTCTTTTTGCTACTGTGAGTAAAATGTGTTGAATAGGAGCAATCATGGCAACAGAAAGGTAGAATAGGAATTTAATGCCATAGAGAACAATGAACTCAACAAAGGTGATTATGGAGATGAAAAGAAGTTGTTGAATTTGAGATGCGTTTTTTTAATTCATTTTAGAGACCGTCATTGTTCTACTGGTTATTAGTAAAGTGTTTCTGTGCATAATAGGCATTGCGAAAAAACTCTAGATATCTTTTTTTATGTGACAGGATGAGTCCTTTTAACTTTTCTTCAAAAAATTAAAAGTTCTTATTATGCAGTTTAATAAATTCATCAAATATTAATTGAATACCTTCTAAGTGTGTAGAAATGAAATTTTAGAAATGTTCCTCTACCTCAAAATCTTTATAAATTCAAAAATAAGATCTCCCTGAATAAAATTATTAGAATATAGACTATTATTTAATATAATACTAAAACAGAACTGAAAATAAGTTCTCTGGAAGGACAAAGATGAAAAAAATAATTTGGACAATCAAGGAATCTTTGTTATTCTGGAAATTTGAGATTTTTTCCTGGGCCTTAAGAGGATGGATAAGGTTTAGGAAAACCAACAAATTCAGAAGGGAAAGAATTTATGCAAAATCATGTGGCAGATACTTTTTGAAGTTTCTGCTTTGCTCACAACAACTCTTCCCCTTTCTTTCAGAACTTGCCCTCTCTTCTCAGACATGGGCACCTGGCAACCATATTTTACTCCATAATTTCTCTTCTTGTGTCAAGATACATCATACCATACTAGATGCTAGACCCAAACCAAGTCAGGCCGATCAAATTCTCTATGTTGAAAATTCTGAATTAGAGTTCAAAATACCGAGGCTAGTTGCTAAGCATGGTTGAAGCCACAGATGGCCAGAGAATTGGGGGAAGCTGATCTGCAGAGAGAAGCAAGAGAAAATCCAATTTCTTGGTTCTAGAGTCTACTAGACCCTTCTAGAATCTCTTTGCTATATTCTTGGTCTTGTTTTCTGTGAGAAATCTCCATATCTCTAAAATATGGAATGTGTATATATTCTTATGGAGGAGAATATAAATATCCTTTTTTTAATATCTTTTTGGCTTAAATCACCCTAAGTAGTTGCTGTTGCTTACCATAAATATGCCTTAGCTAACCTAAACACAATCATGAAAATAGGAATAAATAGGATAAAAAGACAGAACTGGCTGCAGTATAAGATCATTCTATACAAAGAAAATTGAGTAGGGAAGAAAAAGCATAGGCTAAGTACCTTGATTAACAAGCATAAGGTTAGTGGAGTGTGATAAACAACATACCAGAAGGGCAAGGGTACCTCACTGATGCTGATATCAAAGGTTTTTCAGGCAGAGAATATAAACAACATTGTCAAACAGGAAAGGGAGTCATGAGTCAAGCACTCCTACCCTCAGGAGTGTTAATTGGTACAAACTTTCTGGAGATTAATTTGATTAATCTATCAGGATTCTGGAAATTTATATACTCATTTCAACAAAGATTTGTCAAATTCTACTATGTGTGGAGGACTCTTCTAGGTACTAGAAGCAAATTCTCTGCTCTCATGAAACTTACATTCTTGGTGGTAGGAGGAGGAGAGACAGAGAAACAATAAATAAAAATTAATTACAACACAGTCCTTAATTTCTAGGAATTTTGCAACATAAATAATCCGACAACTGCACATACATATACATACAAGAATGTCGATACATTATTGTGTTATTTATATTGAAAAAGGGAAGCAGCCTTAATGTCCAACAGTAGAGGATTGATTATCTAAATTTTAATATATCCAAATAATGGAACACTATGCTATCATTTAAAAATACTTTAAATAATAAAATACCATTATCTTGTGGTGGTACAGTGACAGAATTCTTGCCTTTTATGGGGGTGTACCTGGGTTTAATTTCTGGCCAATACATCTCAAACATAGCTACCAGCCATCTGTCAGTGGAGGCTTGTGTGTTGCTGTGATGCTGAACAGGTTTCAGTGGAGCAACAAGACTAATACTAACTAGGAAGAAAGGACTGGTGATTTACTTCTAAAAATCAGTGAAAACCCTATGGATCATTAACAGCCCAATCCCATTGTCCATGAGGATACCACGGGTCCAACTCAATGGCAGCTAACAACAGTAACAACAACAATATCATTATTGCTAAACACTAGATAATAGTAGTTGTTATTGTTAGGTGCTGTTGAGGTGGTTTTGACTCATAACGACCCTATGTGTAACAGAATGAAACACTACCATGTGCTCTGGACAAATTTATATATAATTTAATTTTATAAAGTTACTTGTAAAGTTAGATCAAAACTTACTCACTGCCACCAAGTCTGTTCTGACTCATAGCAACCCTTATTGGATTTTCAAGGTGGTAAATTTTTACAGAAGTAGATTGTCCCATCTTCCTTTCATGGAGTGACTGGTGGGTTTGAACTATCAAACTTCTCGTTAGCAGTCAAATGCCTTAAGCACTGAGCCACCAGAGCTCCTTAAAGTTAGATCAGTATTTAACATTTTTAAAACCAAAAATTACATTATGGGCATTTTCATGTGGATTTTTTTTTTTTTTTTTTTTTTTTAAGGAGATGGTATAGTTAAGACTACAGCCTTCAAACTCTTGTCTGGGTTCAAATCTTGCTTTTACCATTTATTAGTTGTGTGACTTTGGGTTACTTAACCTGTCTATGCTGTAGCTTCCTCATCCATACAATGAACATGAAAATAAAAATATTGACCTCAGAATTTTCATGCTACTTAAATAAATTAGTAATAAAACACTTAGGGTAATACCTTGAATACAGTAAGAACTAAGTGATAGTTAGCTATTATACCTACTATTCAAAATTCTTTAAATTCAGGTGGGATCTACTTGGGGTCATACTTTGGCTCTCATGGACTTGCTCTAATTTTCTTCAGCTTCCACTTGAACTCCCATAAGAGCAACTGATGGTCTGTTCCACATTCAGCCCTGGGCCTTGTTACTGAGCTTCTCCATTGTCTCTTTCCACAAATGTAGTCAATTTGAATCCTGTGTATTCTGTCTGGTTAGGTTCACCTGTATAATCATCATTTATGTTATTGAAAAAGGGTATTTCCAATGAATAGGCCAAGTTGCAATTTTCAGGGATTCTATGGGTAAAATATTGAATGATTCAGGAAACATCAAAAAGAAGTTGGGGAGGATTCCAAGATGGCAGAATAGGCAGAAAGTCTGCACAAACCCTCTTCAACAAAGAAAGAGGAAACCAATTAACACAGACACAGAAGATAATGCTGGACCCCTGAGCCTTGAAGGGAAGGATATAGAAGTGGACTAAACCCCAACTAGCAGAAGAATTTGCATGAAAATACCAAAAAAGGAAACATACAGAGCTACGGTCTGGCAGCAATCCTGACCAATCCTGATGGCACAGATAGCTTGGAGATTCCCAAGTAGTGGTAGGACCTAAGAATTAACCTAAAAATCAGCCCTGCTATCCAGGGACTGCATGGAGGACTGCTCTGGTGGCTGTGGAATATAAGGGGAAGCAGCGGGGAAAAGGAAGAAGGCCTGAGCTCTGGACTTTTGCCTGTCCAGAGGTTGCTGTCATTTTGAATGTTCATAAGCGGCTTGACTATTTCGCGTATTTAAAGAGACAGCACTCTCCAAGATTCCAGGAGCTTAAGAAGAGGTTCTGCTTTCCAGTAACCCCAAGGAAACTCCGGACCTGCACAACTAAAAAGGTACGACATTCCTCTTGTTACTCTTATACCCCACACCTGCTTGGTGAATGGAGGTGCAGCCACCCCCCACTCCTACCCACCTTCTGGGCCCGCAAGAACTCCATTCCAGTCTCTGTTCTCAGATAGAGCCTGGGTGCCCTGCCCAGTCCTCTACCAATCCTTTTTCTTCTTATTTTTTTTCTTTTTCTCTTTCTTTTTTCTGGTGTTTAGTTTGCTGGTATTTGTCTGTTTTTAAATTACTATTATTATTAATACTTTTGTCCTTTTTACTATTCTTCCCCTCCCAGGTCCTAGTTT
>NW_006921762.1:3157566-3158191 GCF_000298275.1 Orycteropus afer afer
ATGGTATATATAAAACCCTGAAAGATAAAAATTTTCAACCAAGAATTATATACCTGGCAAAATTGTCCCTCAAATACGATGGTGAAATTAGGAGACTTCCAGATAAGCAGAAACTAAGGGAATTTGTTAAAACCAGACCAACCTTACAAGAGATGCTAAAGGGAGTCAACTGAACAGAGAACCAAAAATAGCAAATAACAACTGACCATTAATACATAAGATGACATAACCCATAAACAACAGCTATGGACATATCCAAAGTAAAATGAGCTTACAAGATTGTAAACAGGGAACCAGAGACATCAATTGACAAGTGAGGACAACAACAAATCAAAAAGAGGCGAAATATAGTGTAGTTACAGATCTTCTAAATGGTGAGGAAGTTAAGAGAGTTGCAACATAGAACGAACTGTTCTAAACTCGGGGAGAAAATTATAAATCATAGGGTAGCTTCAAAGAAAAATGTAAGCCTTCACATCACAATAAAAAAGAGGACTAGCACAATACTCAGCAAATATTAAAACAACAAGAACAAAGGAAATGATAACAGGATTCATAAACATAATGAGCTCAGCACAGAAAATAATATGGAACAAAGAAACCAGGGACACCATGAAAAACACAT
>NW_006921762.1:3160931-3172113 GCF_000298275.1 Orycteropus afer afer
GTTTTGATTTGGGTGAAGAGAAGGGCAATGTACCAAATGTGAGTGATCAATATAGTGGCATTGAGGAAAAGAAAGACATAGAGAGGTATGTGGGAAGTACAGACAACAAAGATGACCCCTTTTGCACATATATTATGGCTTTGTCAGTGAAGGCAAACATGGGTATATGGGTGGATAGATGGGTGGGCAGGCTGAACTATGAGATATGTCTATGAAGGGGGGAGTATACCCAAGAATGGTATAGGGTTGGCAGACAATGGTCCTATAACTTTATGTGTATGATATGAATTCCCAGGTGTATAGTGGAGCTGAAAAGGGGAAAGGGTGTAGTCATTGCTTGGTCACAGCCAGCTACCCAGAGGGACCAAGTAGTTGAACCTGTGGGCTTAAGACCATAGTCGCAAAGGACATCAAGCTCAATTGGCATAACATACTACACAAAACATTGTTCCACCTCCTACTGTGGTAAGTAGTGATTGGGATATTAAAAGCTTGCAAGCTGCCATCTAGATGCAACGATGGGTCTCTCCTCATCCAGAGCAAAGAAGAATGAAGAAAACCAAAATTTCATGGAAAGAATTAGTCCTAGTAACTGGTACACCATCCAATCTGTAGCCTATATGACTATGAGACCAGAAGAACTAGATGGTGCCCGGCTACTACTGTCAACCACTTGGAAGAGGATCTATGTAGGAGATACTGGATAGACAGAGAAAACAATGTGGAACAAAACTCAAAATCATTTTTAAAAAAAGGGGGGGAGGGGACAAGATTTGCTGGTCCAATAGAGCTTGGTGGAACCACTGAGACTATGACCCCTTGCTGCCCTTCAGGTCTGGAATTGAACGCACACCTGTGGCTTCCAGCCAAGCAAAAGACAGGCATATGAGTTGAACATTTACCTGAGGTAGATACACTCCTTGGAGAGAACAAGTATGGGAGAAAGAAGGGCTGCTTATGCACAGGGAGACAGTTCATGGGGCAGGAGTGCATGGAGGGATGGACACAGGGAAGAGGTAAATATCAGGAGGAAGTAGGAGGGGAGCTGTTGCATTGTGGTAAATTGTGGTCAATGTCATGAGACAGTGTATGTGAACTGCTGTATGGAAAGTGTATTTGCTCTGTAAATTATCACCCAAATCACAATTTAAAATAAAATAAAATGAGAAGAAAAAAAAAAGAGGCAGCATACGATCAAGAACCAATGGTACTGAAGGAAAGAATCCAAGCTGGTGAAAAACATGGCTCCAGGAATTGACAGAAACCCGTTCAGATGTTCCAGCAAATTGATGCAACACTGAAAGTGCTCACTTGTCTGGGCCATGAAATTTAGAAGATAGCTACCTGGGTGAAAGACAGGAAGAGATCTGTATTTGTGCCCATCCAAAGAAAGGATATCCAAAAAAATGCAGAAATTATCTAACAAAATATCTAATATCACACTCAAGTAAAATTTTGATGAAGATCAACGGTGAACTGCCAGGAATTCAATCCAGATACAAAAGATTTGGAACAAAGGATATCACTGCTAATGTGAGATAGATCTTGGCTGAAAGCAGACAATTCCAGAAAGATGTTTAGCTGTGTTTTATTGACTATGCAGAGGCATTTGACTATGTGGATCATAACATTATAGATAACTTTGCAAAGAATGGGAATTCCAGAACACTTAATTGTGCTCATGTGGAAATTGTACATAGACCAAGAGGCAGTCACTCAAATAGAACAAGATGGCTCTGTATGGTTTAAAAACAAGAAATGTGAGTGTCAAGGCTGTATCCTTTCACCATACTCATTCAGTCTATATGCTGAGCAAATAATACTGTAGCATGTGAAAAGGAACATGACAACTGGAGGAAGACTCATTAACAACCTGTGATATGCAAATGACACAACCTTCCTTGCTGAAACTGAAGACTACTTGAAGCACTTATTGATGAGGCTCAAAGATTACAGCCTTCAGTATGATTGTACCTCAACATAAAGAAAAAAAAAACCTCACAACTGGGCCAATAAGCAACATCATGATAAACAGAGAAAATACTGAAGTTGTGAACGACTCCATTTTACTTGCCTCCAACACCAAGGCCCATGGAAGCAGCAGTCAAGAAATCAAACAACTTATTGTGTTGGGTAAATCTGCTTCAAAAAACCTCATTAACGAGGCAGAGACAAGATTGCATCCTGCTAACACACACCACCCAAACCTTCTACAACAAAGACCCAGAAAAAATAAGTGAGATGGACACAAATAATGATCCTGGAATTCTGAGCAACAAATGATAAGATAAGGAATTAGATTGAATGCTGATTGGAAAGTGTTTTGGTTACCTAGTGCTGCTGTAACAGAAATACCACAAATGGGTTGACTTTAACAAACAGGAGTTTATTCTCTTACAGTTTTGGAAGCTAGAAGTCTGAGTTCAAAGTGCCAGGCTCTAAGGACTGGGTGAAAGGCCCTTGACCTTGGCTTCAGCTCTGCCTCTGGCTCCCAGCCCACTAGAGCTGGAGGCTTTCTTCGCTCAAGTGGCTACTGACTGCTGAGTCTGACAAACCCAGGGTCGCAAGTAAAAAGGCACAGTCCTGATGTTACCAAACCACACAGCAGGCCATTAATTCAAGTCCGTTGAAAGTCCCAAGATCAGCAGAGCATGGCAGTCTACTGAATGAAGACTTGGCTATGTGCAGGGTTCAAGGGTGCCAAAAAGCTAGAGACCATTCCCAAAGCTGCCGCTTATATATGAGAAGCAGACCACATCCCTAAAGCAGCTACTCAGCTGCTTACGTACCACCATGGAGTTAATTACCAGTCTCATCATGGGGTATAACTACATCCAGCTGCCCAGCCAAGTTGACACACAAACTTAACTACCACACAAAGGGGGACAGAGTGATGTCAGTGACTGGGGAGATAAAAGAGGCCAGAAGGGTCAAAGCATGGCCATTTTGAATACAGAGGCATTAGAGGAGGAGAAAGAGAAGGTAAGGGGGAAGAAGAGGAGGAAAAAAATAAAAGAACTTCGAGGAATCACATGGCAATAAAGACACAGGGATGACAGATAGGGAGGAATTCAAGGTGAACAAAAGATGTGTGGGAACTGGGAGCATAATATGCTGCTAAGCAGGTCAGGGTTACAGTTGCACAGGCTGCGGAGAGAGCAGGAGAAAGGGAATGAAATAACTCATCACTGCCGTATGCTGGTCTTTTGAGCTGAGGACCTATGTTAGGGAAAAGGCCTGTTTGGGGTGGTTGAAGAAATCAGGCTCAGGAAACCAGATCTCTTGCTTGACTGTATCTGGGCAAGAGCTGGATAAACAGCTATGTGTGCTCAGAAGGACACCAGACCCATCCCAGTGAATCAGGATTGGAGGGCTATGCTCTCTGATCTAACAAACGCATGCCTTCCCTGCACATAGGGATAAACGTTCTTTCGGCTGCCAAAAACCCAGTGGCTAGAGAAGCCCCGCCCTCACCCACTCCAGCGCCTGGACCCCTCTATTTCTAGCAGACTGAGTCAGGGGCTGAAACTTACTTGCACAATGCTTGAGGCACTGAAAGACCTTTTTCTCACTGAACACAAGGGACACACTTCTGCAGTCTCTTCTCTCAGAGATGCCCACTAGGGACAAGCACCTCCCACCTCTGTGAACAAATAAGTCTGTGTTGGTGTTGTAGGAGAAGATAGTTCCAGGGCAGCTTTTCACTAGAATCTGGGCAGGAGCTGAATAAATGGCTGCATATGCCAGACGGATGCCAGAGTCACACCATTGAATTGCAACACTCTCTGCTCCAAAAAGTACAGTTTTCCTACAAATAAGAGCAAAACCTTTCCCCACCATCACCGACCCATTGGCCAAGAAAGTCCCACCCAGATTCCCTGACCAGCTCTTCTACAGCCCAGCCTCTCACAGCAACCCACTCCAAACCCCAAGACTCTTCCTTCCTAAGCTTGTGTCACTGGCTAATCTTTCTCACACTGAGCACAAGAGGCACACACCTGCAGCTTCTCTATTGGAGATGATCACTTGTACCAGGCTCCTTTCACCTCCATGGGCACATACCCCAATGAATAAGTGGTTTCCACCATAACCACCTGCACCCAGGGCTGGTGGCTGATGTAACTACAAAAGTCTTTCCTCAGTTTCCTTATCTTTCCCTTATTTTTTCTCCTTTCCTTTTTCCCAATTTTTCTTCCTTTTTATCTGTTCATTTCTCCCCTTTCCCCTTCTTACATTTTTACCAATCTTTCATCTCATCCACTCCCCTTTTTTCTCTATTTTTTAATCTCTTATTTTTATTCTTTCTGCCTATTTCTTCTTCTTCTCCTTGTTTGTTTTCCTGTCACATCCAACAGGAGGTGGACATTAACTCTTCACTGGTCAGCCATATCTACCACACCAGCCACCTCACCCAATGGATGAGAACCACCACCAGCTCCTGCAACTGCATCAATGACAGGTGGTGGACAACACATGCTCATCCCAACATGTATAGCTCCTCTATGACAAACAGAGACCCAGCCACATTCCTACCAACCTGGAGAGAGCGGGGGAGTACCCCAGTGCTACCAAGCTGACAACCAAAGAAACACATCTGCCCCACACATCTGGATATGTTGGAAGAAAGTAAAACAAAAGATCAGGGTGAAACAAACCAACACATCATCAACAATAAAGACAACTTCAAAATGTCTCAGAGACAACAGACAACTTTAATTCAAACAAAGAAATAGGACAAGATAGTGGAAGCAAGTGACCAAAATAAAGAACTAAGAAATCTCCCTGAGAAAGAACAGGTAATAGAACTACTTGGTAAGGAATTAAAAAGATGTATATAGAACCTTCCAAGAGCTCAACGAAACCATGAACAGAAGGAAAGAAAAGACAGACAATATCCTTAAAGAATTCAGAAAAAAATCATACAAGAGCAAAATAAGGAAACAGACAATTAGAAACCATACAAAAATAGCTATTAGAAATCCAGCAGATTAATTTCTTTCCTGAGACCAGCTCAGGAAAAACAAAGTGTTGCCTACAAAGGGCATCTTATCAGATTAAACTCTGATTTCTTAGCAGAAACCATGCAGGCAAGAAGGCAATGGGATGATATATACAAAACCTTGCAGAAAAATAATTGCTGACCAATAATTATATACCCAGCAAAATTTGTCCCTCAAATATGATGGTTAAATTAGGATATTCCCACACAAAGAGAAATTAAGGGAATTTGTGAAAACCAGACCAACCCTACAAGAAATGCTACAGGAAGTCCTTCCAACAGAAAATCAACAACAGTGACTTAAAAGCTAAGACACGTGACAACACTACCCAGAAACCAACCAAGGAAAAGAATTCTTAAATATAAAATAAGCTTACATAATGGAAAAGAGAGAACCAGGGGAGTCAATCTGCAAATGACACAAACTACAAAGCAAATAGAGGGAATAAATGGTGTCACTACAAAACTTCCAAGGAGCTCTGGTAGCGTAGTGCCTAAGGCACTTGACTGCTAACCAGAAGGCTGGCGGTTCAAACCCACCAGCCACTCCTCAGAAGGAAGGTTGGGCAATCCTACTTCCGTAGTGATACTGCCTCAGAAACCCAAGAAGGGGTTGCTATGAGTCAGGGCTGACCCGACGGCACATAACAACAACAACACAAAACTTCCAAGTGGAGATGAAGTAAGGATGATGTCAGTAAAGAACAGATTGTTCCAAACTTAGAGAGATAAGAATTTACTACAGGGTAACCACAAAGAAAATCAATAAGCCTTCTAAGCAAAATAAGACAGAATAAACTCACAAGAATGTAGTAAACATAAAGTCAACACTAACAAAGAAAAGAGAAAGAAAACTCAATTTAAAAAAAAAATGAATTCAGCACAGAAAAATATTTAGAATAAAGAAACCATCAACACCACAACAAAAATCACAAAAGAACCACAGTAGTAAATCATCGCTATCGTTAAATGCACTGGATGTGAATGGATTAAATCCACCAGTCGAAAGAAAGAGAGGGGAAGATTGAATAAGAAAACATGACTGAAAATATGTGCCTACAAGGACTCATCTTAGACATAAAGATAAAAATAAATTAAAAATCAAGGGATGGATAAATATATATCAAGCTAATGGCAACCAAAAAAGAGCAGGAATGACAATATCAATTTCTGATAAAATAGACTTTAAGGAGAAAACCAGCATACAGGACAAGGATGATAAAAGGGTCAATTGACCAAGAGTATATAAGCACAATAAATATCTATGAACCCAATGAAAGAGCTCCAAAATGCATAAATAAATATTAACTGAATTGAAAGGGAAAAAAAGACAATTGTACAATAGTAGTAGGAGACTTTAACACACAACTTTTGATAAAGGAAACAACAACTAGAAAAAAGCTCAGCAAAGATACAAAAGATCTCCACAACACAATCAACAAGGTTGACCTCAGAGACATATGCAGAGCACTTCATCCAACAAAAAAACACACTATACATTCTTTTCCATTGCACATGGCTCATTCTCTAGAACATAGCATATGTTAGTCCACAAAATAAACCTCTAAAATTTGAAAACATTGAAATACTACAAAACATCTTCTCAGCTCACAATACTATAAAATTAGAAGATTGGGGGAAAAAGTCAAATACATGGAAACTAAATAATACAGCTCAAGAACCACTGGTTAACAGAAGAAAAAAAGTGTGAAATAAAAAACTTCCTAGAAATAAATGAGAATGAAAATACAAAATAACAAAACTGTTGGGACACACAGATAGCAGTACTCAGAGATCAATTTTAGCAATATATGCACACATCAAAAAAGAAGAAAGAGCCAAAATCAACACCGTGACCCAACAACTCTAACAATTAAAAAAAAAAAAGAGCAACAAAAGAAGCCCATAGTTGTTAGTGTTGACTTTATGTTCACTAAAGTCTTGTGAGTTTATTCTGTCTTATTTTGCTTAGAAGGCTTATCCAGAAGAAAGAATAAAGATAAGAGCAGACATAAATGAAGCAGGAAACAGAAAAACAATAGAAAATTCAACAAGACTAGAAGCTATTTATCCCAAAAGATTAACAAAACCCACCAACCACTGGCAAATTTAACTAAGGAAAAGAAAGAGAAGATTCAAATAACATGGATAGTAAATGAAATGGGCAACAACACCACAGAAACAACTTAAGTAAATGGGTCAATAACAGGATACTATGAAGAACTGTACTCCAAGAAATTTGAAAACCTAGAAAATGCGCAAATACTTAGAAATACAAGATTAGCATAAACTAACACAGACTGAGGTAGAAATTTTGAACAGATGCATAACAAAGGAAGAAACTGAGCAGGTCATTAAAAAAAACCTCCCCCTCCCACACACACATACAAAAGTCTTGGCCCAGACAGCTTCACTGGAGAATTCTACCAAACACTCAGAGCAGAATTGATACCTATCTTACTCAAACTATTCTACAACATAGAAAAAGATGGAATAATCTCAAATTCATTCTATGAAGCAAACATAATTCTGACACCTAAATCAGCTAAAGACACCACTAAAAAGGAAAACTACAGACTAATATCCCTCATGAATTTAGATATAAAAATCTTCAATATAATCCTAGCCAATAGAATCTAACACTATATTTAAAAAAAAAAAAAAAAAAAAAGCCATGGCCAAGTAGGATTCATCCCAGGTATGCAAGAATAGTTCAAAATCAGAAAACAACCAATGTAATCCATCACATAAATAAAAGAAAAGAACCACATGATCATATCAATTGATGCAGAAAAGGCATTTGATAAAATCTAACACCCATTCTGAATTTAAAAAAAAAAAAAAAAAAACTCTCAGCAAGATAGGTTGTTGTTGTTGTTGTTATGTGCCATCAAGTCGGCCCTGACTCATAGCGACCCCTCCTTGGGTTTCCAAGGCTGTATCACTACAGAAGTAGGATTGCCCAACCTTCCTTCTGAGGAGTGGCTGGTGGGTTTGAACCACAAGCCTTCTGGTTAGCAGTCAAGTGCCCTAGGCACTATGCTACCAGAACTCCTGCAAGATAGGATAGAAGGGAAAATTCTGAACATAATAAAGGGCATATACACAAAACCAACAGCCAACTTTATTCTCACTACAGAGAGAGACTGAAAGCATTCCTATTGCGAAAAGGAACCAGACAAGGATGATTTCTACCACTACTTCTATTCAACATTGTCTGGAAGTCCTAGCTGGGGCAATAAGGCAATAAAAAGAAATAAAAGGCACACAAAATAGCAAAAAAGAAGAAAAACTACCTCTGTTTGCAGATGACATGATCCTATACATAGATAAACTAAGAGACTCAGCAAGAAAACTCCTGGAACTAATGGAAAGATTCAGCAAAATGGCAGGATACAAGATCAACACAGAAAAACCAGTTGGAATCCTATGCATTGACTGAAAAGGAAATAAATGTTAAAAATACCATTGACAAAAGCCACCAAAAAGATGAAATACTTAGAAGTAAATCTTACCAAGGACACAAAATAACTACACAAAGAAAACTATAAAACACTATGACAAGAAATTATAAAAGACCTACGTAAATGAAAGAACATGCCATGTTCATGAATAGGAAGACTGAACATTGTGAAAATGTTAATAATATCCAAAGCAATCTATAGATTCAATGTAACCCCTACCCAAATTCCATCAACATTCCTTAAGGACATAGAAAAAACAATCACTAATTTTATGTGGAAAGGAAATAAAACTTGGATAAACAAAGCACTACCGAAGAAGACAAACAAGGTAGGAGGTCTTACACTCCCTGATCTCAAAATCTACTATACAACTGCAGTAGTCAAAATAGGCTGGTATTGATAAAATTATAGACACATAGACCAGTAGAACAGAATTGAGAATCCAGAAATCGATCCATCCACCTATGGACAGCTGATCTTTCACAAAGTATTGAAACTCATTAAATGGGGAAGAGATAGTCTCTTTAACAAATGGTGCTGGCAAAACTGGATACCATTTGCTTAAAAATGAAACAAGATTTATACTTCACACCATACACAAAAACTAACTCAAGATGGATCAAAGACCTAAATGTAAAACCTAAAATTATAAACTTCATCAAAGAAAAAATAGGGACAAACTTAGGGGCCCTAACTTATGGCATAAATAGACTATCAGGCATAACCCAAAATACACAAACAGCAGAAGAGAAAATAGGTAACTGGGATCTTCTAAAAATTAAATTCTTATGGGTATCGAAAGACTTCTCCAAAAGAGTTAAAGGAGAACCTACAGATGGGGGGAAAGGAGAGAGTGGCAACAACACACATCTGACCAAGGATTTACCTCTAAAATGTATAGCAAACTTCAATACCTCAATGTCAAAAAGACAAACAATCCCATTAGAAAATGGGCAAAGGACATGAACAGATTATTTCATCAAAGTAGATATTCAGGAAGCCAACAAACACATGAAGAAATGTTTGCTGTCATTAGCCATTCCAAAATCCAAACAAACTCACTACCATAGAGTAGATTCCAACCCATAGCGAATCCCACTGGGTTTCCAAGGCTGTAAATCTTTACAGAAGTAGATTGCCTTCTCTTTCTTCCATGGAGCAGCTATGGCTTTGAAACACCAACCCTTTGGTTAACAGCGAAATGCCTTAACCACTACACAACCAGAGCTCCTTATCAATAGCCATTAGAAAGATACAAAACAAAACAATGAGATATCATTTCACCCCAGCAATAATAGCAAAGTTCAGCAAGACAGAAAACAACAAATTTTGACAAGGGTGTAGAGAGACTGGGACTTTCATACACTGTTGTTGGGACGGTAAAATGGTACAATCACTGTGGAAAATGTTATGGTGGTTCCTTGAAAAGTTGGAAATAGAAATGCCATTTGATCTAGAAATCCCATTAATAAGAATATATCCTAAAGAGGTGAGATCTGGTACATGAACAGATACAAGCATACCCATGTTCATCACATCACTATTCATAATACTGAAGAGATGATAACAACCTAAGTGAAGAATGTCCACATAAATAGAACTAACAGGGAGCAAAGTTATGATAGTTTCTCAGCCACAGCCACACACCCTGAGGGAGAGAGTTGTTGGACCTGTGAGCTCAGGACCATGGTCATGGGGAACATCAAGCTCAATTGGTATAACATACTACACAAAAATATTGTTCGACATCCTACTTTGGTAAATAGCTACTAGGGTCTTAAAAGCTTACAAGTGGAAAACTAGATGCAACATTGGTCTCTCCTCGTCCAGAGTAAAGAAGAATGAAGAAAACCAAAGATGCATGGAAACAATTAGTCCAAGGGACAAGTGGACCAGCAAACCTCAGCCACATGAGACCATGAGACTGGAAGAACCAGATGGTGCCCAGCTACCACTGTTCACAATTTAGAAATGGATCAGTGCAGGAGATCCTGGATAGAGTGGGAGCAAAATGTGGAACAAAACTCAAAATTGTAAAAAAGACCAGGCTTACTGGTCTGATTGAGTCTGGTGAAACCTCCAATACTATGGCCCTTAGTCACCCTTTGGACCTGGAATTGAACTCAGTCCCATGGCTTCCAGCCAAACAATAGACAGGCATATAAGGTGAATATTTTACACCAGGTAAGTGCATTCCATAGAACAATCCATCATGGGAGAACAGAAGGGCAGGATTTGCACAGGGAGATAGTTCAGAGGGCAGGAATGCATAGGAAAGAAGGAAACAGGGAAGAGGTAACTACAGGGAGGAAGTAGGAAGAGAGCTGTTACATAATGGGGATTACAGTCAATGTTATGAACAAAATATACATGACCTGCTGTATAGAAAATGAATTTGCTCTGTAAACTTTCACTCAAATCACAATCAAAATATTTTAAAAAAAACTTAAGTGCCTATCAACACATGAATAGATAACCAATCTATGATACATACACTCAATGGAATACTATGCAACATTAAAAAATAATAAAGAATCCATGAATCACCTTATAACATGAATGAACTTGGAGGATATTATGCTGAATGAAATAAATCATTCACAGAAAGACAAATAGTGTATGAGTCCATTATTATAAAAAGTCAAGGGATGGAAAAACCAATCACTAACTTTATATGGAAAGGAAAGAGACCTCAGATAAGCAAAGCACTATTGAAGAA
>NW_006921762.1:3174443-3198475 GCF_000298275.1 Orycteropus afer afer
TGCATTGTGGTAAACTGTGGTCAATGACATGAGACAAAGTATATGTGAACTGCTGTATGGAAAGTGAATTTGCTCTGTAAATCTTCACCCAAAGCACAATAAAATAAAATAAGTCAAGGGAAGGTTTCCACAAGGAAGGAAATTATCTTTGTTGGTTACCATGGATGGGAGGGAAGAGGAGGGAGAATTGTTGACTACTTAAGAAACATGTGTTGATTTGGGTGAAGAGAAAGGCAATATAACAAAAGTATGTGACCAGTATAATATTCCTAAGGAAAAAGAAGACATGGAGAGGTGCACAAGAGTTATAGACAATAAAGGTAAATACTGTTACATACGAAATACTGCATTATCAGTGAAAAGAAACACTAATGTATGGGTAGTTACATAGGCAGACAGGCAAGATCAGGTATGGGTAGGCGAATGGAAATATACCCATGACTATACGTAGGTTTAGCAGATGAAGGAGCTCTGGTAGCATAGTGCCTAAGGCACTTGACTGCTAACCAGAAGGCTGATGGTTCAAACCCACCAGCCACTCCTCGGAAAGAAGATCGGGTATTCTACTTCTGTAGTGATACTGCTCGGAAACCCAAGGAGGGGTCGTTATGAGTCGGGTCTGACTCGATGGCACATAACAACAACAACAACAACATTTCTACATAAGAAGCTCTGGTAGCATAAGGAGCTCTGGTAGCATAGTGCCTAAGGTATTTGACTGCTAACCAGAAGACTGGTGATTCAAACCCACCAGCCACTACTTGGAAGGAAAGTCGGGCAATCTACTTCTGTAGTGATACTGCCTCAGAAACCCAAGGAGGGGGTTGCTGTGAGTCAGATCCAACTTGTTGGCAGTGAGTTAATTTTAGTATTCCTACATACGTATTTGCACGTGATATGAAACTGTCCATATGCACAGTAGAGCTAACAGGAGAAAGTTAAGGATAACTTCTTAGCCACAGCTAAGCATCTTGAGGCAGTGTATTGCTGGGCCTACAGTAATTGAGACCACGGTTACCAGCAACTTTAAGCTCAATTAGCACAAAATACTACACAAAAACGTTCCACATCCTACCTTGGTGATTAGCGACTGGAGTCTTAAAAGCTTGTGAGGAGCCATCTAAGATGCAGCTTTTTGTCTCTCCTCGTCTAGAGCAAAGAAGAGTAAAGAAAATCAAAGATGCATTGAAATAATTAGTCCAAGGGACTAGAGGACCATACAACCCTCAGCCGACATGACCCTGAGACCAGAAGAACTGGATAGTGCCTGGCTACCAACGCCAATCAAACAGAAAGGGATCAAAATTGGAAATCCTAGACAGAATGGGAGAAAATAAAATGAGGAACAAAATTCAAAAACATAAAAAAGACCAAGATTACTGGTCACATAGAGACTGGTGAAACCCCTGGAACTATAGCCCCTAGTCACCCTTCAGGCCTGGAATTGGACTCACTCCTGTAGCTTAACTCTCAGTCAAATAATAGGCCTACGAATGGAACATCTACACCAGGGAGATGCACTCCTTAGAACAACCAACCATGGGAGATCAAAAGGGCAGCATTTGCACAGGCAGAAAACTAGGGTGGCAGGAATGCATAGACAAGAAGGACACAGGGAAATGGTAACCACAGGAAGGAACTGGGAAGAGAGCTGTTGCATTGTGAGTATAGTAATCATTATCTGAACAAAATGTGTAGAAACTGTTGACTGTAAAATTAATCTGCTTTGTAAAATTTCACCCAAATCACAAAATAAGTTTTATAAAAACAAACAATGAAAAAAAAAAAAGCTGTGAGTGGCCATCTAAGGTGCCACTATTGGTCTCTCTCTATCTGGAGCAAAAAAGAGTGAAGAAAATCAAAGATGCAAGGAAACAGTTGTTCCAAAGGTCTAATGGACCATATGAACCCCAGCCTCCATGACTTCAAGATCAGAAGAACTATATGGTGCCCAGCTACCACTGCTGACCACTTTGAAAGGGATCACTATAGGAGGTCCTGGATAGAATGGGAGGGAAATGTGGAACAAAACTCAAAATCATAATAAACGAGAGACCAGGCTTAATGGTCTGATAGAGACAGGTAGAACCCCTGTCAATGGCTCTAAGTCTATGGCCCTTAGATATCCTTCTTGCCTGGAACTGAACTCACCTCCAAGGCTCAGCTTTCAGCCAAATGTTAGGGCTACGACATGAGAACTAACATGAGGGAGTTACTCACTGCTTAGAACAATCAACCATACCAGATCAAAAGGGCAGTATTTGCCCAAGGATAAAGCTCAGAAGACAAGAAGGGATAGGAAAGAAAGACAAATGGAAATTGTAAACACAGGGAGGAAATGAAAAGAGTGCTGTTACATTGTGGGGATTGCGGTGAATGTCACAAAACAAAATGTGTAGGAACTGTTGAGTGGAAAACCAATTTGCTCTCCAAAGTTTCACCCAAATCACAACAAAAAAAAGTTTGTTTTTTTTTTAAAGAACTCTTTAAATTGTTAAAAAGTGAAGATGTCACTTTGAGGACTAAGGTATGCCTGACTCAGACCGTGGTATTTTTAATCGTCTCATATGCATACGAAAGCTAGACAATGTATAAGGAAACCAAAGAAAAATTGATACATTTGAATTATGGTGTTGGTAAAGAATACTGAATATACCATGAACTGACTACCAGAGGAATGAACAAATCTATCTTGGAAGTACAGCCAGAAGTGCTTCTTAGGATCTAGGATGACGGGACTTCATTTCACTTAATTTGGACATACTGTCAGGAAGGACCAGTCCCTACAGAGGACATCATGCTTGGTAAAGTAGAGGGTCAGCAAAAAAGTGGAAGATCCTCAATAAGATGTATTGACACAGTGGCTGCAACAATGGGCTCAAACTTAGCAATGATTGTGAAAATGGCATAGGGTCATTATAAGTAGGAACCAGCTGGATGGCACCTAACAACAACACCACCATCACGGAAATCTCTGACAAAAATCTGGCAGTCATTCAGAAAAGAAAGTGGAAATGTATGTATATATGTCATGCTTACTGTTCTGTGTGGGAGTTGCTTGACACAAAAAGATTGTGGGCTATTATGTTCCTCTGTCTCTGTCACATTTCCAGTCACGTAATGCATTTTTCTGAAAGATATCTCTAAAACCAAATGAATAAGTTCAATACCATCTCTCCAGAAAGCCATTATTCTGGTTACCTAGTGCTGCCCTGACAAGAATATACCACAAATGGGATGGCCTTAACAAACAGAAGTTTATTCTTACAATTTGGAGGCTTAAGTCTGAGTTCAGAATGCCAGGTTCCTAGTACTGCTCTCACAGCCACAAATGGGATGGCAGCTACTCAGCTGCTCACAGTAGATTTCACCATGGAGTTGATTACCAGTCTCATCATGGAGAATACTACATCAAGCCACTCAACCAGTCCCAGCCATGTTGACACACAAACTGACCTACCACAGCCATTAATGAAAAGAACCAGCTGACGCTTATCTTGGAGAAATTACTGTAATCTTTATAATCACTATCTGGTCTGACATTCTTTCAACAGGTATATGTTAAAAGGCTACAAGGGCAGGGCACTATGATGGGAAACTACATTGTATAGACAGGTTTGAACAATCTTTTCAGGACTGTTTGAGCTGTCCAATAGAAAAGACCTAAAAATACCAGTGTTAAGGGTCCCCTAACACAATGGCCTAAGGAGCTCTGGTGGTGTAGTGGGTAAGGCATTTGTCTGCTAACCAGAAGTCAGCAGTTCTAACCCACCAGCTGCTCTGCAGGAAGAAAAAGAGGCAATCTACTTCTGTAAAGATTTACAGCCTTGGAAACCCAATGGGGGTCGCTATGAGATGGAATCAACTCCATGGCAATGGGTTTAGTTTTTGGTTAACATAATGGCCTAGCTTACTCTACAGTAAAGCTTATAATTGATAGGCCCTACGCATAGGCTCAGAGTTTTCAATCAGGTTTTCAGTGGTTTGAAACAGATTAGCAAAGGTCACAATTATCTAAGGAAAGCATCTAACAAATATGTAAAAGTAACTTAGAGGAAACAAAGACCATGTAGAGAGAATAAAGAAGACCCTCATTAATATTATCAGAAATAAAACATTGCATCCATGAAACAAGATATCACATAAAAAGATCATTCATGATCTCAACAAACAAGCAAAAACCAGCTCTTATAAATTAGCACTTTAATAACCTAAATGTAAAGGTCAGTATCTGGAAGATAATGTTAAGAAAAAATAAGTAGAGCAAAAATCGGAGATGGAAAATAGGGGAAGGTGGGTTTGAGTACTAGTCCAGGTGGGCCAACATCCAAATAATTAGAGTGCCAGGAAGCAAGAACAGAGAAAATGGAAGTGATGAAATAATCAATGAAAATCAATATTTTAATTGAATTGAAGGATATGAGTGTTCAGATTAAAAAGGTTTATTTACATAGTTGCAGTGTAGTAAATTACTTAGTATGGCTTTTCTACCCATAAGTCATTGTAAACTCAGTGGTGGAATGAGCAACTGAGGAGCTCCTGATTGTAAATGTTATCTACCTGGGTTATTTCTGTTGGGTGTGGCACAATACAATGTTCTGGGAGGTTCCCACTCTCTCTCAGGTGCTTAGAGTTCTGATGCTGTGATTGGCTAGTTTGACCACCCTGCCGGGCTCAAAAGGAGGCCTCCTAGAGGCAGAACGCTCTCTCTCACTGCTGGTTGAGGAAGACGTGCTGCCAAAAGAGACACACGCTCCTGAAAGAGACATGTGCTGCTGGGAAAGAGACGCAAGAGGCACACATTGCTGAGTGAGACACTGATGCTGGGAAAGAGACTGTGAGAGACCCTTGGCTGAGGGACGGTGGGCTGGGAGAGAGACTGAGCATTTTTCCTGAACTCGAATTGTAGCCTGTGGTGCTTCCCTAATAAACCCCATAATCTGTGAGCTCTGTGTGGCCACTGCAGCCAATTAGCGAACCCAGGAGAGAGGTGGTGGGTGCTTTGGGAGGAACGGTTGGAGAAAGGGCTGGAGGGAGGCAGCATGTCTGGCCTGGCAGGAATAGGCCTTGGGTTACTGCTGGTAATCCTGCCTTCCTCTTGTATGGTTAGAGGAGGTCGGAAGATGTGGCCTCCTTGCCCTTTTTGCAATAGTGCACAACACAAAAGATAAAAATTGACCCACATCATACCACAATATGAAATGTTGGAAGTATTTCTGAGGACAATGAAATATTCTACAAGCTTCCAGAGATTTAAAAAAAAAAAAAAAAGGCAAATATGAAGATCAAGAATTAGAATCTAATTTTATACTTCTGTGGTAGCAGAATTATAAGATGGCCTCCAAGCTTTTCCACTCACTGGTGTGCATACCCTGTATAATCCCTGGTACCATAAATATGATAGATTTCACTCCCATAATCAGGTTATATTATAAGAACAGTTGACTTGGTTTATTATTTAATGGTTCAATCTTATTTCTACCTTTTGTCAAAAATGATCTTTGAATTAGAGGAAGTAGGAAAAGTTGATTAAGAGAGAATTGAAGTCCAAAGAAGTGTAAGATTATACCAAGCTTTTCCATTTCACTGATAATTAGAAGGCTGGCATTTCAAATCCACCATCCACTCCTCGGAAGGAAGGTTGGGCAATCTACTGTAGCGATACTGCCTCAGAAACCCAAGGAGGGGTCACTATGAGTCGGTTCCTTCTCCGTGGCAGGAGTTTGGTTTGACTTTTTATAGTAGCAGACATATACAATATTTGTCCTTTTGTGATTGACTTATTTCACTCAGCATAGTGACCTCCAGGTTCATTGATGTTACAAGGAATTTTGCAGATTCTTCGTTATTCTTTAATGTTGCATAATATTCCATTTTGTGTATGTACCATAGTTTGTTTATCCATTCATCTATCGATGGGCACTTAGGTTATTTCCGTATCTTTGCCATTGTGAAGTACCTTTTGAATTTTATAACTCTAAGATTTCATTGTTTATGGAGCCCTTGTTAACACAAAGGCAGGAACCATTGAGCATATGGAACAGAATCCAATCAGATGAGGCTAACCACCAGAGCTTTCTGAAGATTGAGATGGTGCTAAGCCGTCTCCCAGGCCTGTATTGTGACACAGTGATACCAAATGCCTTTGTTCTCAATTACCACATGAATTCAGTGCCTGTCCCCAACACACGATTCAGCAATTGTTTGCCTTCACAATGTATGTTAAACCCAATTAAAATCACCATGCTTATCATGTTAAACCCAATTAATATCACCACCTAACAAAAATTTGCTCCATCCCTCTTTTAAAGTTTTTAATTAGTTGACTAATATTTTTCAGTTTTCCAATGAGAAATAGATTTTTACACCATGAAGTTCTCCTTCCTCTCTTTATCTTCTGCTTTCAGATTCAAAACTTGAGAGAGAACAGATTTAAAATTCCAAACCATTGTTTCACTTAGCTATTTGTCTTGACTGATTTTGATGTATCTTAATAAACATTGAATTCCTGACTTTTTTTTTTAGCAACAGTAATATACATCAAAAGATGTTTCCAAGTTGCTCTACCTTTGCCAGGAAATAAAATGCAATTATTAAATATCCATACTTTATCCTCTAAAATTGTATTTTGTTTTCAATTAAAGTATTTGGTTTTAAAAAAACAATTGTGGCAAATAGGATATCAGCAAAGAATTCCCTTCTTTCTCTCTCTCTCTCTTACTCACTCTTGCTCTCCCCTGCCTAAACTTGGGTTTATGTTTTACTTTGTTGTTGTTGTTGTTATGTGCAGTTTAGGCAGGGGAGAGCAAGAGTGAGTAAGAGAGAGAGAGAGAAAGAAGGGAATTCTTTGCTGATATCCTATTTATCACAATTGTTTTTTTAAAACCAAATACTTTAATTGAAAACAAAATACAATTTTAGAGGATAAAGTATGGATATTAGCATATATTACTGCTATAAACATTGTTGTTGTTGTTATGTGCCGTCGAGTCGGCCCTGACTCATAGCGACCCCTCCTTGGGTTTCCGAGGCAGTATCACTATGGAAGTAGGATTGCCCAACCTTCCTTCCAAGGAGTGGCTGGTGGGTTTGAACTGCCAGCCGTCTGGTTAGCAGGCAAGTGTCTTAGCCACTATGCTACCAAAGCTATAAACATTATAATGATATAATAATAAAAAGTACTTTTTTATATGTTTAAAGACTTAACCTATTTTATTATACTTAAGTCATTGTTTCACTCTTCCTCCCTAAATACAAAGAAAAAAAAAAAAAAAAGCTAGTAAGAAGTTTTTAATATTACTTTTCCCTGCTCTGTTAACTGAAGCTGATACATTCTCAGTGTTGTCTTTCTCTGGGAATTATTGTCTTTGAACCTTCTCCAAACTTAGTATCATAAACTTAAACAAAATGACTTTGGCTTCATGTTTAAAATCTGACTGATTGTTAACCAAAATAAATACATCGAAAATGCACACAAAAAAATTTAAAAATAACGTGAAATAAAATATTCTGATCACTGGAGAGTTTATTCCATTTATTCAGTCTCTTGTAGGTTAATTATATGGTTTATGGACTAAACAAGTCTTTTGTTTCTTCACACTCCAAACAGAGTTGCACCTCTGCCATTTTATTATTCCTTTCCTTCTGGAGAAATAGAAAAATAAATTTCAGTTCATGAACTTTCAAGAGGACAAGTACTTTATATGGTATAGTGGATACTGTGGTCTGCCTCCCAGATTTTCCTTCAGTACCAAGGCATTCATTCCACAGCTGCCAGGAGAATTGGTTACTAGCTCACAACTGCAAAACTTTCTAGAAATTACCCTTAGCTGAAGAAAGCAACTTCATCAAAGCCATGTCTCCAGAAGGTCATGCCCCCTTGCATGGGATAGTTCTCATTCAGCAATAACTGCTAAACGTTTAAAGATCTGGCCTCTTGCCTCAAGGTGGGACAATTCTGAAGGGACTCTCAACAACCCCAGAGCTTCTTGTGGGATCAACTGAAACCTCTCTTGTGACTGCATCACAGATCAACTTCTTCTGTTCTTACTCCCTTACAGGTGTTATCCCTGACAGTACTCCCTAAGAAACCTTCTAAGATTTAAGAATTTAAATTCTCTGTCTAAGCATTTGCTTCTGGGCAAACAACTTAAGACATATGGGTTGATCTTTGCCCCCAGTACAAATGAATTAATTTATAGTTTTATGTCTGTACTCTTTTCCTTTTCTCTTTATTTTGCCAGTATCTTTTTGTTCCTTTTGAATTCCTGCAGCAACATGTTGCAGAACTACCCTACAACAGAGAGTACTAACAGCAGAAGTAAAATGAAAGATGGATTATTCCTTTCCTATTTAATAGCTACCCAAAATAACATTCTTGACCTTTTTCACGAGGAATTGAGGAGATGAAGTCCATGAAAGTAAGGCTAATAGATCTCTATGAAGATCAAGCTCATGGCCTTGGCATTTTATTATTGCTATGCTCTCCCCAACTACACTAATGGACTCAAGTGCAAAGTGTATTTTAAAATGAAATTAAATACTATTTCCATAACTCTTGCTATCTCTGTTAATGACAGTAATCAAGAATAATCTAAACATTGTATTTTTGAGAGATTTACATTTCTCTAATACATTTTGATTGAAGATGGCAGATTGAGCCATATGAGTTTATCTCCTCTCCTGCCCCAGCTAAATTAAAAGTGAATGGAAGAAGAAACAGCAGCAGATTAGAAATTGCAACAGATTTTTTAAAACCTAAAATCAAATGAAGAAGTCATAACTGATTCTGGAAATCAGAAACTGAACAGCCTAAAAATAGACTGACATTTAGTGGCCCTCTAGTGACATGGCTGGCTCCCACCTGATCATCCTAAAGTAAGCCCACAGACTGACAAGCGTTGCCCATGTCACAGAATTTCCAATCAACATTTTGGTACATAAAAAATAATATAGAAAATAAATGACCATTTGAGGAAAGTCTTCAACATAGAAAAGAAAAATTAAATAGATAAACAGAATAAAAGGACCCAGAGGAAAGAGAGAAAAGGCAGAGACAAGAAGATGCTTTTGTTTTGTTTTGTTTAAAAAAAAAATTCTAAAACTTTCAGAGAGTTCAGAACTTATGTGACATCTATTTTGAAAAATCAGAATCACACATGACACAAATAAAACAAGAGAAATAATCTTGGAAATTTTTTTAAATGTTGTTGTTGTTGCTGTTAGGTGCAGTCAAGTTGGCTCCAACTCAAAGCAACCCTACATAAAACAGAACAAAATACTGCCCAGTGCTATACCAGCCTTATGATCCTTGCTATACCTGAGCCCATTGTCCCAGCCACTGTGTCAATCCATCTTGTTGAGGACCTTTCCCTTTCTCGTTGACCATCCACTTTACCAAGCATGATATCCTTCTCCAGGGAATGGTCCCTTCTGACAACATGACCAAATTAGGTGAGATAAGTCTGGCCATTCTCACCTCCAAGGAGCATTCCAGCTGTGCTTCTTCCAGGACAGATTTGTTAGCTTTCTAAGCAGTCCATGGTACTTACAGCATTCTTTGCCAACACCACAACTCAAAAGCATGGACTCTTCTTATGTCTTCCTTATTTATTGTCCAGCTCTCACATGTATATAAGCCAACTGAAAATGCCACCATGGCTTGTGTTAGACACACTTTAGTCTTCAAGGAGTTAACTTTGCTCTTCAGCACTTGAAAGTGGTCTTTTGCAGCTGATTTGTCTAGTGCTATATGTCATCTGGGAGCTCTGGTAGCACAGTGCCTAAGGCACTTGACTGCTAACCAGAAGGCTGGTGGTTCAAACCCACCAGCTACTCCTCGGAAGAAAGATGGGGCAATCTACTTCTGTAGTGATACCACCTCAGAAACCCAAGGAGGGGTCGCTGTGAGTCGGCCGGACTCGAGGGCACATAACAACAACAACAACAACATACATCGTCTGATGTCCTGACTGCTACTTCCATTGGTGTTGATTGTAGAACCAGGTAATATGAATTTACAGATAACTTTTTAAAAATTATTCAAGTGAAATAATTAAGTCATTTATTAGCTACAGAAAAAAAATAGTTGCAAAAAGAAAGAAATATAATCAGAAATTTAGGGTGCTGCAATGATCAATACTTACAAAGAGATACTATTAAACTAATAACTGGTTTAACTTACAATTATTATATAATATAGAAGTACAAGGAGTGAGTGGAAGGAGTGTAAAAGAGCGTAATGCGCTTGATTGTAAATTCCACAAAGTCAGACATTTGTCTGTTTTGTTGCCTCTGTCATCCTTAGCACATGAGTTGGGTCTGGAATATAGTAAGTAAACCAAAAATAAACCAAACTCACGGCCTTGAGTCGGATCTGACTCATAGCAACCCCCCTTGGGTTTCCGAAGTGGTATGGCTACAGAAGTAGATTGCCCTATCTTCTTTCTGAGGAGTGGCTGGTGGGTTTGAAGCACCAGCCTTCTGGTTAGCAATCAAATGCCTTAGGCACTATGCCACCAGAGCTCCCACATATAGTAGATGTTTAACCAATATTTGTTGAATAAGTAAACCCTCATCTACTATGCTAGGATGTCCACCAACAGATGTCTAAAAGTGATAAATCAAGAGGCAGCTGTGTAAGCATATCATTTAGGAATATGGACATAAATACACAAAGAAACAGCTAAAATGGTTTAAAAAGAAAAGAAAAACAATGATTGTTTTTGACGCAATCATTGGAAAATAGTTTGAAGGGATGGGGCAAGGAACTATTTGTCTGAATTTATTTGGTGCTATTTAGTTTTGGGAGCTCTGGTGGCGAAGTGCCTAAGGCATTTGACTGCTAACCAGAAGGCTAGAGGTTCAAACCTACCAGCCACTTCTCAGAAGGAAAGTTGGACAATCTACTTCTGTAGTGATACCACCTCGGAAACCCAAGGAGGGGTTGCTATGAGTTGGATCCCACTCCACGGCAGTGAGTTTGGGATTTTTTTTTTTTTTTTTTTTAGAATTATGTACATAGAATACTTTGATTAAAATTTAAAGAGTGAAATAATATAGATAAAAGTATAAAATAAAACAATTTCATCTAATAAAATATTGTTAAAAGAAAATACGGAATAGAAGCTGCACCCAAATGATTACATGCCCCTTTTTAAGAATAATGTGCCCAACAAAATCTCACTTTCATTTTGCTTGCTTCTTTGGCACCTTGACAATCAATTTATAAGAAAAGCAAGGATGACAGAGCCAATACAATTCAAGTTTTAATGTATTATAGTTCAATGTCATGAGCTAATAATGGATTGTAAAGGAATGTTTTGATAGTGATCTATTTTGCATAGCTTCTTATTCAATTTAGCATGATGACAAGTGGGCAAGGTTAAAGTATGCCTTACAGTGCAGTCAAACCTATTCTTAATTATTCTATTGCCAAGCAAAAGTTATGCTTATTCATTTGGTCTTATTAAGAAATCTGTTGTTGTTGGATGCTATTGAGTCAGTTCTGACTCATAGTAACCCTATGTACAACAGAACAAAACACTGCCCTGTGTTGCACCATTCTCACAATCTTTGTTTGAGCCCATTGTTGCAGAAAGTGTGTCAATCAATCTTATTGAGGTTCTTCCTCTTTTTGGCTGACCCTCTACATTACCAAGCATGATGTCCTTCTCCAGAGACTGGCCTCCTGGTAATATGACCAAAGTTAAGAGAAAAAGTTTTACCATCCTTGCTTCTAAGGACCATTCCAGTTGTACTTCTTCCAAGACAGATTTGTTTGTTCTTCTGGCAATCCATGGTATACTCAATATTCTCCAACCCCACAATTCAAATGCATCAGTTCTTCTTCAGTCTTCCTTAATCAAGGTCCAGCTTTAGCATGCATATGAAGTGATTGAAAATACTATGGCTTGGGTCAGACTCAAAGGAGCACTGGTAGCACAGTGACCAAGGCATTTGACTGCTAACCAGAAGGTTGGTGGTTCAAATCCACCAGCCAATCCACGGAAGCAAGACTAGGCAATCTACTTCCAATTTACCGCCTCAGAAACCCAATGGGGGTCATTATGAGACAGAATCAACTTGGTGGTAGTAAGTTTGGTTTGGTTTGGTTTGGTTTTGGGTCAGGCCCACCTTAGTCTTCAAAGCGACATCTTTGCTTTTTTAACACTTTGAAAAGGTCTTTTGCAGCAGATTTGCCCAATGCAAATCACTTGATATCTTGACTGCTACTTGCATAGGCGTTGATTGTGGACCCATGTAAAATGAAATTCTTAACAATCTCAAACTTTTCTCTGTTTATCATGATGTTTTTAATTGGTCCAGTTGTGAGTTTGTTTTCTTTATGTTGAGCTGTAATCCATACTGAAGACTATAAACGTTGATCATCATCAGTAAGTGCTTCAGATTCTCTTTGCTTTCGGCAAGCAAGGTTGTTTCATCTACCTACTGCAGGTTATTAACGAGTCTTCCTCCAATCCTGATGTTGCATTCTTCTTTATACAATTTATCTTCTTGGATTATTTGTTCAACATACAGATTGAATAAGTATGGTGAAAGGATATAACCCTGACACACACCTTTCCTGGTTTTAAACCACACAGTATCTCCTTGTTCTGTTCAAACAATTGCCTCTTGGTCTATGTTTAGGTTCTACATGAACACAATTAACTGTTATGGAATTCCCGTTCTTTGCAGTGTCATCCATTATTTGTTATGATCCACACAGTTGAATCCTCTTGCATAGTTAATAACACAGGTAAATATCTTTCTGGTATTCTCTGCTTTCAGACAAGATCAATCTGACATCAGCAATGAGAGCCTTCATTCTACGTCTTCTGGATCTGGCTTGAATTTCTGACAGTTCCCCTGTTGTGTGTACTGCTGAAACCATTTTAAAATTATTTTCAGCAAAATTTTACTTGCATATGATATTAATGATATTATTCAATAATTTCCTCATTCTGTTGGATCGCTTTTCTTTGGAATGTACACAAATATATATATCTCTTCTAGTTGGTTGGTCAATTCTTCCACATTTCTTGGCCTAGACAAGTGAGCATTTCCAGCATTGCATCCGTTTGCTGAGAAATCTCAATTGGTATTCCATCAGTTCCTGGAGGCTTGTTTTTCACCAGTGCCTTCAACGCAGCTTGGACTACTTCATTCCATACCATTAGTTCTCAATACGGCACTTGACTACTAACCAGAAAGCTGGTGGTTCAAACCCACTAGCCACTCCTCAGAAGGAAGATAGGGCAATCTACTTCCATAGTGATACTGCCTCGGACACCCAAGGAGGGGTCACTATGAGTCGGGTCTGACTCGCCGGCACATAACAACAACAACAACTATGCTACTTCCTTAAATTGTTGAACATTGACCAATTCTTTTTGGTACAGTGACTCTGTGTATATACCTTCCATATCCTTTGGATGCTTCTGTATTGGTCTACATTTTGTACACAGAATCTTTCAATATTACAACTTGAGGTTTGAATTTTTTCCAAGTGTTTTTGCACATTTCATCATAATGCTTTACTTTGCCTCCTCAAGACACCCTTTAAACCTTCTGTTCAACTCTTTTACTTCATCATTTCTTCCATTCGCTTTACCTACTCTATTCAAGAGCAAGTTTCATAGTATCTTCTCACATCTAAAGAAAAAAAACCAACCTCACTGCCATCGAGTTGGATCCAACTGATAGCAATCCCTCCTTGGGTTTCTGAGGCAGTATCACTATGGAAGTAGATTGCCCAATCTTCCTTCCAAGGAGTGGCTGGTGGGTTTGAACCGCCAGCCTTCTGGTTAGCAGACATCTAGGGTTCTTTTAAATGGAGAAAATGCAAAGCAGACTTGAATCATTTCTTTGCCTTAGCTTTGGTGTGAAAATTTTAACAATACTTACACTCATAACCTCACTCATTGCTGTCAGGTCGGATCTGACTAATAACAACTCCTCCTTGGGTTTCCAAGGCAGTAATACTGCGAAAGTAGATTGCCCAATCTTCCTTCCAAGGACTGGCTGGTGGGTTTGAACCCCTAGCCTTCTGGTTAGCAGTCAAATGCCTTAGGCACTACACCACCAGAGCTCCTCCTAAACTGGGTGTGTTTATCACTTTCTTTCTCCTACTAAATTGTTAGTCACATATGTCTTTTGGACTGAATTCTAGTAGTTCTTTTGACTAAAGTTTGCAAAACAAAGCATGGATTTTAGTATCAGGTAATTTCAGTTGCAAATCTTGTTGCCTGTTAGCTTTATGACTTTTGCGTCAGTTACTTAACTTCCCCAAGCCTCAGTTTTCTCTCCTTTAAAACAGGAATAATAATTCTTAATTTATAGTACTGTTGAAAAGGGAACCCTGGTGGCATAGTGCCTAAGGCATTTGACTGCTAACCAGAAGGCTGGCGGTTCAAACCCAACAGCCACTCCTTGGAAGGAAGATTGGGCAATCTACTTCAGTAGAGATACTGCCCCAGAAACCAGTAAGAGTTCAGGAAAATGCCTAGGAAAATTTCTGACACTTGACTTAATGAATGGCAGCTAATATCATATTTAGGGTTTAACTATCTTGTTTGCTTTTTTGACATAGTTTGTTCTTTTTTCCTCTAATTTTACTTTTTAATGTATATAATTATATGTAGCAAAACCAAAATCCACTGCCATTGAGTTGATTTGGACTAATAGTGACTCTATAGGAAAAGTAGAACTGCCCCATTAAGGTTTCTACGGCTTTTCAGAAGCAGACTGCTGTCACATTTTTCTCCTGCAGAGCAGCTGATGGGTTCAAATTGCTAACCCTTTTGGTTAGCAGCCAAGTGCTTTAACCACTTTGGCTTGCTATATTGTCTATCTACAACAAAACTTGCCTTTAAAGCCTCCCCCCTCCCTTTTTCTCACTTTTTACTGTGATTTGGGTGAAATTGTACAAGCAGATTTGTTTTATATTCAACAGTTCATACACATTTTATTTTGTAATACTGGTTATATTCCCCACAGTGTAACACATCTCATCTCCCACTTCCTCCCTGTGGTTACCCTTTCGTATGCTTGTTGTCTATGCATTCCTGCCTCCATACATTTCTCCCTGTGCAAATGCTGCCCTTCTGATCTCTCATGGTTGATTGTTCTAAGGAGTACATCTCCCCAGTGTAGGTGTTCCACTCATGTTGTTGTTGTTAGGTGCCATCAAGTCGTCTCCAACTCACGAAGACCCTATGCACAGCAGAACAAAACACTGCCCGGTCCTGTGCCAACCTCATGATCCTTGCTATCCCTGAGCCCACTGTTGCAGCCACTGTGTCTATCCATCTCGTTGAGGGCCTTCCCCTTCTTCTTTGACCCTCCACTTTACCAAGCATGATATCCTTCTCCAGGGAATGGTCCCTTCTGACAACATGACCAAAGTAGGTGAGACGAAGTCTGGCCATTCTCGTTTCCAAGGAGCATTTCAGCTGCACTTCTTCCAGAACAAATGTTAGTCCTTTTAGCAGTCCATGGTACTCTTAACATTCTTCTCCAACACCACAACTCAAAAGCATCAACTCTTCTTTGGTCTTCTTTATCCAGCTCTCACATGCGTAAGAGGCGATTAAAAATACCATAGCTTGGGTTAGGCGCTCCTTAGTCTTCAAGGAGATAACTTTGCTCTTCAGTACTTGAAAGAGGTCTTTTGCAACAGATTTGCCCAATGCAATACGTCATCTGATGTCTTGACTGCTGCTTCCATTGGTGTTGATTGTAGAACCAAGTAATATAAAATTCTTAAGAACTTCAATCTTTTTTCCATCCACCATGTAGCTATTTATTGTACCAGTTTTGAGGATTTTTTGTTTTCTTTATACTTAAGAGTAATCCCTACTGCAGACTGTAGTCTTTAATCTTCATCAGTAAGTACTTCAAGTCATTCTCACTTTCAGCAAGCAAAGTTGTGTCATCTGCATATCGCAGGTTGTTAATCCAATCCTGATGCCACTCATAGGCCTATCTATTGTTTGGCTGAGAGTTAAACCACAGGAGTGAGATCAATTCCAGACCCAAAGGGTGACTCAGGGCCATAATCTCAGAGGTTTCACCAGTCTCTATCACACCAGTAGACTTGGTCTTTTTTATTATTTTAAATTTTGTTCCACATTCTTTTCCTACTCTATCCAGGATCTCCAATTTTGATCCCTTTCCAAGTGGTTACCATTGGTAGCTGGGCATCATCTAGCTCTTCATTAATCACTTTTAAGTGTACAATTCAGTGACATTAATTATATTCACAATGTTGTGTATCCATCATCTATATTTGTTTCTTAAAGTTTTTATCACTCCAAACAGAAATTTCCTACCCATTAACCATTAACTCCCCACTACCCCAGTTCATGGTAACCACTAGTAAATTTTTCTCTAAGCATTTACCTAGTCTAGATATTTCATATAAGTGGGATCATACAATATTTGTCTTTCGGTGTCTGTCTTACTTATAATATTTTCAAGGTTCATCCATGTTGTAGCGTGTGTTAGAACTTCATTCTTTTTATGGCTGAAAAATATTCCATTGTATAAGTACCACTTGTTGTTTATTAATTCATTTGTTGATGGGCATTTGCATTGTTTCCATCTCCCATAATTTTACTTGATGACATATATATGCGTATTTATTTTATAAATTCAATTAAAAGAATTAGATGTGGCTTGGAGAATTCCATGAGACCTTTGAAGTAGCTGTGTTATTGCCAAACCAAGGTACTGAGAATTTCTACAAGGTGTTCATTTCATGGCAATAATGTTTGAATAAGAGGTGGCAATGTTGATAATTTTGTTGGAGTTAAGTAATATGTACATGGAAGTTTGTGTTACATTATTTTATCTATTTTTGCTTATATTTGATTTCTTTACTAAAAGGCTGGAATAAAGCTTGGATCCCAATAAAGAAAAACATGTCCATTTCCCTGAACAAAGTATTTGTTGGTATATATCCTTGATTGTTCTGAGAATCAAGTTAGAAAAGAGCCTATTTTCTTATAAATATTTTCCTTTACAAATAGGCTTTTGTTTTTGTGTTTATTAAAAAGAGCAGCCTAAAAAAAAAAAAAAACTATAATAAAGATATAGTTGTTCTTCAGCTAAATAGACCTTGGCCTGTTACACACCTGAATGAGAGATACTTCAGGGAAATGGAGGTAGGAAGCAAAGTGTTGAGGAGTCAGCCCCCATGGCACACTTTCTCTGGGTTGATTCTAAGTCAAAGTTTCAGTTAATGACTGAGGCTGCTTTGTTGGCAAAGTACTTCTCTTGTGAGTAACAATAAGATTGAGGAAGTAGCTATTAATAGGATACAGCTAACATCCCCTTCTTTTTTCTGGTGATCTTTGTTGCAAAACTCCAAGTGTTGCTTGTGGAAACCTAGAGAAGTCATTATTTTAGTAATCATTCCCTTAATGAATGAAACTCCATCGTGATTTTAGTTAGATAGAAATTGATGCCGTCTTTCCTGCCCTAAACTGGGTTGTTTATCCATTAAGTTGTGCCAAACCTGCTCTTCCTCTAAAAGGCTATGTTTTGCTGATACTTCAGATGATTCATCTACTATATACACACAAAAATTATAGTTCACAGGAGGTTGAAAGAACTAATTAATGCTTGCTGTGTACTTTATTATCCTCAGATGAAAGGCACTGAGGAAATACAGTGTGTCTACAAAAAATAATAACACTAGTACACATTGTAAAGAATGTTAGGATCTTTATGAATGAAAGGTGGATCATTAACTTCAAGTTATTTTTATGAGTGCTTGCAGAAGAATCAAACAGTACTTGGAGAAATTTTCATGTGAACATGTAACTGACATGTTATAGATGAGGAAAATGAAGACTTTTTGCTTTTGGATACTTAAATAAAAGAGAGGGTGTTGGGGGGAGAGAGCGAGAGAAAGGAAAGGGAGAGGAGAGAAAGGGGAAAGGAAAGGGAGAGGGGAAAAAAATGCTCAAATGTTCAAAGAAGGCAGCCTGAAAACAATAATGAAGATCCTTGGTTTTTTAGATTCTTTTTCCATTAAGATAAACATTTATAAATGAGCTAAAAAGAATATATCAGAAACATTTGGCTGATTTTATTCCTCATACTTTTACATATGGGTGGGGAAAGTCAGTTCAAAGAAAAATAAGGGAAGGAAGAAAATGAGGGTAAAAAAAAAAAATCAGTGGGCACAGGAGAAACTAGAGTTATTTTGTGCCCATTTTTCTATGTCATGTCTCTTGATAATGAAGGCCTGGTAATACTCTTTCCAAATATCAGTTCCAAATTCTCACTTCCATCACCCCAGTTGGGTCCCTCATCATCTCAAATCCAGATTACCTCCTTGAGCTGGCCTCCTTAAATGCACTCTCCCCCATACACCAAACATATTTTGTTTAACTTGCTTCCTACCTGTCAAGGCTGGTTTTCGTAAGGCAGTGGTAATCAGGCCATACTCTGTTTATCCTGCAGTAGCACTCTGTTCAGTAGCATTGCTATCCTTGATCATTCCCTTCTTCATAACCTTTATGCCTTCTAGGATACTCTATCCTTAACTACTCCAAAAAAACCAAACTCACTGCCGTAGAGTCAGGTCCAACTCATAGCGGAAGTAGATTGCCCAACCTTCCTTCCAAGGAGTGGCTGGTGGGTTTGAACCACCAGCCTTCTGGTTAGCCTTAGGCACTACGCCACAAGAGCTCCTCTCCTTAACAACTATCCATCTAAATTTAACCCATTCGTAGCTTCTGATCAATTTTAAAGCCTTCCCTAACTATTGAAAAAAGAAAAAACCTCAATGCAATGGAGTCATTCTGTCTCATATCAACCCTTCTTGGGTTGCCAAGGTTGTAATCTTCATGGAAGTAGATTGCCTCATTTCCTCCCACTGAGCAGCTAGTGAGTTTGAACTGCCAATTTTCTGGTTAGTAGCCAAATACACCACCAGAGATCCTTTCCCTAACTATATTAGCCCTCAGTTTTTTCTCTTTTCTGATCTACTTTGCTTCTGGGCACCTAGAGTTTGTACTATGGACTTATATTATGCACTAATTGTTTTCATGTTTATTATCCCTACCAACTCAGTGAATCTACAGCCTCCTTGAGGGTAAGGGCTGTATTTTAGGTGCATTTTGCATCTCACAGAGCAAAAGCACCTATAAAACCAAACCAAACTCACTGCCATGGAGTCAATTCTGACTCATAGCAACGCTTATTGGGTTTTCGAGGCAGTAAATCTTTACAAAAGTAGATTGTCCCATCTTCTTTCTGCAGAGCAACTGGTGAGTTTGAACCACCAACCTTCTGGTTAGCGGTTAAATACCTTAGGCACTGCACCACCAAAGCTCCTTGAAGCACCTATAAAGAGCACAATAAATGTTGGTCTGATTGGGTGATCCTGAGTTCTACTACTTTGTACTGTTGTCTCCCTTTTAAGACAATAGGGTGAGGTCCTGTGAATAACACTGACTTTGGGGTGAGAGCTGAAAATAAATCCCACCTCTGCCATTTTAGAGCTATGTGAATGTGGTTAAAATGCTTATTTTTCAACCACAAACCATTGCTTTAAATGGTTACTCTTACCTTTTAGTACTTAAGGCACTATAGTAAAGCATGTCATTGTTATGTACTTTGAGTCAATTCCAACTCATAGGGATCCTATTACGACAGAGTAGAACTTCCTGATAGGGTTTTGTAGGCTGTAATCTTCACCGGAAGGAGCTCTGGTGGCATAGGGCCTAAGTCATTTGACTGCTAACCAGAAGGTTGGCGGTTCAAACCTACCAGCCACAGCAGCCCCTCTGTGGAAGAAAGACTGGACAATCTATTTTCATAAAGATTTACTGTCTCGTATAACATACTACACAAAAACATTGTTCCACATTCTATTTTGGCGAATAGAATCTGGGCTCTTAAAAGCTTGCAAGTGGCTGTCTAGATGCAATAGCGGGTCTCTCCTCGTCCAGAGCAAAGAAGAATGAAGAAAACCAAAGACACATGGAGAAAATTAGTCCAAGGGACTGGTACACCATGCAATCCTCAGCCTATATGACTATGAGACCAGAAGAACTAGATGGTGCCTGGCTACCACTATCAACCACTTGGAGGGGGAGCTATGTAGGAGATCCTGAATAGAGTGGGAGAACAATGTAGAACAAAACTCAAAATCATTAAAAAGAAAAAAACGATCAGGTTTGCTCTTCTGATAGAGCCTGGTAGAATCCCTGAGACTGTGGCCCCTAGCTGCCCTTCAGGTCTGGAAATGAACCCACTCCTGTGGCTTCCGGCCAAACAAAAGACAGACATATGAGCTGAACATTTCCATTAGGTACATATACTCCTTGGAGAGATCAATCATGGGAGAATAGAAGGGCTGTGTATGCACAGGAACAGCTCAGGGAGCAGGAGTGCTTGGGAAAGAAGGACAACACAGAAAAGGTGGCTATGGGGAGGAAGTAGGAGGAGGGGTGTTGCATTGTGGGAGATTACAGTCAATGTCATGAGACAAAGTGTATGTGAACCACTATATGGAAGATGAATTTACTCTGCCAACGTTCACCCAAATCACAATAAAATTGAAAAAAAAAAAAAGATCTACAGCATTGGAAAACAAAAGGGGGTCATTATGAGTCAGAATTTACTTGATGGCAGTGAGATTGGTTTTTCTGGAATTCTGAAATTGGAAGGAGCCCTGATGGTGCAGGGGTTGAAGCATATGGCTGCTAACTGAAAGGTCCATGATTTGAACACATCAGCCGCTCTACTGGAGAAAGATGTGGCAGTCTGCTTTCATAGATCACAGCCTTGGAAACCCAATAAAGCAGTTCTGGTCTGTCCTACAGGATTGGTATCTTAGTATGGACTTGACAGCAACAGATTTGGTTTGCTTTTTTTTTGGAATCTCTATGGGAACAGATTGCTGGTTTTATCTCCTGCAGAATGCCTTTTGGTCTCAAACGGCCAAACTTCTTGTTAACAAACAGCCAATCGCTTAACCACTGCACCACCAGAGCTCCTTATAATGAAACATACCTTTGAAAAATAAAAAATGTTTAGATTAGATCAGAGACAAGTCACCTTTAAAAAAAAATAGGATGACTGCAATATTTTACTCTAATTAAGCTTAATGTGGGAGCTCTGGTGATGCAGTGCCTAAGGCATTTGACTGCTAACCAGAAGGCTGGTGGTTCAAACCCACCAGCCACTCCTCGGAAGGAAGGTTGGGCAATCTACTTCCATGGTGGTACCTTCTCGGAAACCCAAGGAGGGGTCACTATGACTCAAAATCAACTTGATGGCAGTGAGTTTTGGTTTTGTTGTTGTTTGTGTCCCCTGGAGTCGTACTCGACTCATAGCGACCCCTCCTTGGGTTTCCGAGGCAGTATCACTATGGAAGTAGATTGCCCCATCTTCCTTCCAAGGAGTGACTGGTGTGTTTGAACCGCCAGCCTTCTGGTTAGCAGTCAAATGCCTTAGGCACTATGCTGCCAGAGCTCCTGAGTTTTGGTTTTGGAGAAGCTTAATGTGATCAAACGTTAAAAAAAATTAGAAGGGGCATTTTTCCTTCTTGGAAATGCAAATAAAGGAAAACCACAGAGACAAATCTAGGTATGCTCTTGCAGCTCCTGACTCATAGAGAAAGACATCATCAGATCTGGGAACAAGAACCATCAGGTTGTGTCCTCTGGAATAAGGGAAGAAATATTTTATCAGCCACACACCAGAGGCTGGGGAAAATATCAAAACAATAACAAAAACAGTTTCCTTCAAGTTGATTTCAACTCATGGCAACTTCATGTGTGCTGAGTAGAACTGCTCTGTAGGATTTTCAAGGCTGTGACCTTTTGGAAGCAGACTGTCAGGCCTTTCTTTTGAGGTGCCTCTGGGTGGATTCAAACCACCAAACTTTCAGTTAGTATTTGAGCTAGTTAACTGTGCCACCCAGGGACTCCCTAGGAGAGATAAAAATCAAAGCCAAACCCATTGCCATTGAGTCGATTCCAATTCATAGCAAACCCCCCTGGTTTCCAAGATGGTAAATCTCTGCAGAAGTAAATTGCCCCATCTTCCTTGCATGGAGCAGCTGGTGGGTTTGAATTACCAACCTTCTGGTTAGCAGTCAAATGCCTTAGGCACTATGCCGCCGGAGCTCCTTAGGAGAAAATAATACTCCCCCAATTTTCTACTTCCCTTACTACAATTCCACTGTCACTAATTCATTTTCAGGTATTGTGGTGATTAAGTTTGTGTGTCAACTTGGCTAGGCCTGGTTGAGAGGCCAGGCAGCTGGATGTAGTATTCCCCATGATGAGACTGGTAATCAACTCCATGGTGGAATCTACTGTAAGCAACTGAGTAGCTGCCTTAGGGATGTGCTCTGCTTCCTATATATAAGCCTTGGGGAACGGTCTCTAGCTTATGGCACCATGAACCCTGCATGTAGCCGTGTCATTGTTCAGCAGCCTGCCAGCTCTGCTGACCTTGAGACTTTCGATGGACTTGAATGAATGGCCTGCTGTGTGGTTTGGTAACATCTGGACTGTGCTTTTTTACTTGTCAACCTTGGACTTCTCAGCCTCAGCAGCCAGCAGCTATCTGAGTGAAGAAAAGCCTCTAGCTTCAGTGGGCCGGGAGCAGGAGGCAGAGCTGAAGCCCAAGGCAGAGGGGCTTTCACTCAGCCCCTAGAGCATGGCACTTTGAACTTGGACTTAAAGCCCCCAAACTGTAAGAGAATAAACTCCTGTTTGTTAAGGCCATCCCATTTGTGGTAGATATTCTTGTCAGAGTGGCACTAAGGAACCAGAACAGAATATGGTACCAAGAGAATGGTGTGTTGCTCTGACAGATACCTAAAATGTGTAAACAGGAGTGGAGTGCATCCTTGACCCAAGAAACCAGCAGAGAGACCCCAGTATGTGGCATGAAAGATGGCAGCAGCAGAGCCAAGAGACCAGCATGAGAGATAGCAAGAGCAGAGCCAGCAGGAGCAGAGCTGAGAGAATTGGCATGAGACAGTAAAAGCCTTACCAGCCCACGAAGGAGAAAGCTGGATGCCATTGTGCAGGAGGCTTCCTGGCGGGATGGGTTGCCTTCGGGCATCAATTGGTAGGAAAGATCTACGTGAAATGGAGTAGCAGGTAGGCCAGCCCACGGAGCAAGACAACTGAATGCTTTTGGAGCAGGAAAATTTCCTGCGGAGTGGGTTGCCTTCAGCATTAATCAGCAGAAGCTGAGAGACCAAGGAAACAGAAAGCAGAGCTGCCTCAGCCTCAACCATGGCCTTTGGGGGTGGAACCACCACAGCCCCCTAGGTTTCAAACAGCCACACTTTCACCAGCTTGGTTCTGTAGTGTGGGGCTGCTAATTCATGTGAATCAACAAATAAAATGGCACAGTCCCAATGTTACCAAACCACATTGACAGGCCATTAATGCAAGTCCATTGTAAGACCCAAGGTTAGCAGAGCATAGCAGGCTGCCGAGCAACAATGTGGCTACATGCAGGGTCCAAGCATTCCATAAGCTAGAGACTATCCCCAAGGTTTCTCCTCATATACAGGAAGCAGACCACATTCCAAAGGCAACTACTCAGCTGCTTGTGGTAGATCCCACAGTGGAGTTGATTGCCAGTCTCATCATGGGGAATAACTACCACCAGCTACCCAGCCACTCAACCAGGCCCAGCCACACTGACATAGAAATTTAACTACCACATCAACTTTGGGCTTGTCAGCCTCAGCAGCCAGCAGCTACCTGAGTAAAGAAAAGCCTCTAGCTTCAGTGGGCTGGAAGCAGGAGGCAGAGCTGAAGCCCAAGGCTGAGGGGCTTTCACTCAGCCCCTAGAGCCTAACACTTTGAACTCAGACTTCTAGCCTGCAAACTGTAAGAGAATAGACTCTTGTTTGTTAAGGCCATCCCATTTGTCATATATTCCTGTCAGAGTGGCACTAAGTAACCAGAACAGGTTGTTGTTGTTAGGTGCCATCGAGTCCCTTCCGACTCAGTGACCCAATGCACAGCAGAATGAAACAA
>NW_006921762.1:3198700-3199229 GCF_000298275.1 Orycteropus afer afer
AGTTCTTTTGGCAGTCCATGGTACCTTCAGCATTCTTCACCAGCACCGCAACTCAAAAGCATCAACTCTTCTTTGGTCTTCCTTATTCATTGTCCCACTTTCACATGCATATGAGGTGATTGGAAATGAGGTGTCAGGTGCACCTTAGTCCTCAAGGAGACATCCTTGCTCCTCAGCACTTTAAAGAGTTCCTTCGCAGCTGACCTGCCCAGTGCTACACGTTGTCTAATGTTCTGACTGCTGATTCCATTGGCCTTGATTGTAGAACTAAGCATTGTGAATTCTTTGACCACCTCAATCTTTTCTCCATTTATCATGATACTGCTTATTGGTCCAGTTGTGAGGATTTTTGTCTTCTTTACATTGAGATGTAATCCATACTGCAGACTGTGTTCCTCAGTCTTCATCAGCAAGTGCCTCAAGTCATCTTAACTTTCAGCAAGCAAAGTTGTATCATCAGCATATCTCAGGTTGTTAATTCTTCCTCCAATCCTGATGCCATGTTTTTCTTCATATAGTCCAGCTTCTC
>NW_006921762.1:3202145-3202895 GCF_000298275.1 Orycteropus afer afer
TGCTATCACTTTAAAATCCAAAATGGTTGCCACTTTTAAACATTCAAAATGGCTGCACACTCAGTCACTTTAAATATCCAAAATGGCCACTGCTTGTAGACATTCAAAACGGCTGCACCCTCGGTCACTTTAAATATCCTAAATGGCTACCGCTTGTGGCCATTTCAAAATGGCATTTGTGGTATATTCCTGTCATAGCAGCACTAAGTAACCAGAACAGGTATTAAAATGGATTTCCTAGGTTTCCAGATACCAAAAAGAGTGAGTTCCAGAAAGAAGGTAAGAATTTCAGATGCTAGAAAGGAAAGTACATCATAGCTTTATGGTTGTTTCAGTGTCCTATGATTTTGTTCAGTGTGAATTGCCTTCAGGATGTTGATCATCTCTGAGTAATTGAGAAAATCCAGTTTGTGAATCTCTAAACCTGAGAAACAATCACTATGCCATGGTGATCCTGCTAAGTATCCTGCCCAACAGACCATGCCAGAGCAGCCAGCCCCTAAGCCATACTTCCACTCAGTCTTCCAAATTGTAACACATTTCTTTTATTATTATTATTATTGTTATTATTATTATTTATTGTGATTTGGGTGAAGAATTACAGAGCAAATTCGCTTTCCATACAGCAGTTCACATATACTTTGTCGCATGTCATTGACCACAGTTTACCACAATGCAACAGCGCCCCTCCCACTTCCTCCCCATAGTTATCTCTTCCCAGTGTTCATCCTTCCATACACTCCTGAACCC
>NW_006921762.1:3204556-3205591 GCF_000298275.1 Orycteropus afer afer
ATATATATATATATATATATATATATATATGGCTGTAAGTCCAAATTCCGGGTGCCAGCTCTAGTGGAAGGTTTTCTCTCTGTATTGTTTCTGGAGAAGGTACTTGTCTCTTTTAAGCTTCTGCCCCTGGGCGATCTTCATGTGGCTTGGCATCTGTCTTCTCCCCTGTCTGCTTCTTTCACTTGCTCACTTAATCTCTTTTACATCTTAAAAGAGATTGACTTAAGATACACCTTACACTGTTATTGTTAGGTGCCATCAAGTTTGTTTTGACTTGTAACAACCATTGTACCAGAGAAAGAAACACTGCCCAGTCCTGCACCATCCTCAGAATCTGCCATGCTTGAGGCCATTGTCACAGCCACTGTGTCAGGACATTTTGTTGAAGGTCTTCCCATTTTTCACTGACCCTAAACTTTACCAAGCATGATATCTTTCTCCAAGGACTTATCCTGTCTGAAAACCTGACCAAAATATGAGAGACGAAGTTTTGCCATCCTCACTTCTAAGGAGCATTCCAGCTGTACTTCCTTTAAGACAGATTTGTTCCTTCTTCTAAGGAATAAGGAATTCAATACCGTTTACAATAGCTACCAAAAAAATAAAATACTTGAGAATAAATCTTACCAGGGACACAAAAGACCTGTACAAAGAAAACAATAAAAAAAACTGCTTCAAGAAACCATAAGAGAACTAGGTAAATGGAAGAACATCCCATGCTCGTGGATAGGAAGATTGAACATTGTGAAAATGTCAGTTCTACCCAAAGCGATCTATACATTCAATGCAATTCCAATCCAGATCTCATCAACATTCTTTAGGGATATGGTAAAACCAATCACTAACTTAATAGTAAAGGAAGGAGACCTCGGATAAGCAAAGCACTATTGAAGAAGAAAAACAAAATAGGAGGTTTCACATTGCCAGATCTCAAAACCTACTATTCAGCCACAGTAGTCAAAACTGCCTGGTATTGGTTTAATGACAGATACATAGACCAATGGAATAGAATTGAGAACCCAGAAATAGATCCAT
>NW_006921762.1:3206753-3207360 GCF_000298275.1 Orycteropus afer afer
CATTTTCTTTGTTGGTTACCAGGGGTGGGAGGGGAGGGGAGGGAATACTGTTAGATAGATAGAGATAAGTTTTTATTTGGGTGAAGAAAAAGGCAATATACCAAATGTGAGTGATCAATATAGTGACATTGATGAAGAGAAAGACATAGAGAGGTACGTGAGAAGTACAGACAACAAAGATGAATCCTTTTGCATATATAGTACGGTGTGCTCAGTGAAGGCAAACATGGCTATATGGGTGTATAGATAGGTGGACAGGCTGAAATATTAGGTATCTATATGAAGTGGAGAGTGCACCCAAGAACATGTATAGGGTTGGCAGATAGTGGTCCGATAACTTTATGTGTGTGATCTGAATTCCCAGGTGTATAATAGGGCTGACAAGGACCAAGGTTGTAGTCACTGCTTGGTCACAGCCAGCTACCCAGAGGGACTGAGTATTTGAACCTGTGGGCTCTGGACCATAGTCTCAGAGGACATCAAGCTCAATTGGCATAACATACTACACAAATCATTGCTCCACCTTCTACTGTGGCGAATAGCAACTGAGATCTTAAAAGCTTGCAAGCTGCCAAGTAGATGCAACGATGGGTCTCTCTTCGTCCAG
>NW_006921762.1:3207816-3219000 GCF_000298275.1 Orycteropus afer afer
GAGAGAAAGAAGGGCTGCTCATGCACAGGGAGACAGCTCAGGGGGTAGGAGTGCATGGAGGGATGGTCACAGGGAAGCGGTACCTATCGGGAGGAAGTGGGAGAGGAGATGTTGCATTGTGCTAAATTGTGGTCAATGTCATGAGACAGAGTGTATGTGATCTGCTGTATGAAAAGTATATTTGCTCTGTAAATTTTCACCCAAATCACAATAAAAATAAAATTATTAAAAAAAAAAAAGAGACAGATTTGTTCCTTCTTCTAGAGGTCCATGGAACCTTAAGTATTCTTTGCCAGCACCACAATTCAAGTGCATCAGTTCTTCTGTGGTCTTCCTTATTCATTGTCCAACTCTCATGTGCACATGAGGCTGCTGAAAATACCATGGTCTGGGTCTGGCTCACCTTAGTCTTCAAAGTGACATCTTTGCTGTTATATATGTATGAAATCTCTGACAACTTCAATCTTTGCTCCGTTTATCCTGGTTTTACTTATAAGTCCAGTTGTGAGGATTTTTATTTTCTTTACATTGAAGTGTAATCCATACTGAAGACTGTGGTCTTTATCCTTCATCAATAAGCACTTCAGGTCCTCTTCGCTTTCAGCAAGTAAGGTTGTTTCATCTGCCTATTGCAGCTTCTTAATGAGTCTTCCTCCAGCCTGATGCCATGCTCTTCTTCATATAGCCCAGCTTCTTTGATTTTTTGCTCAGCATACAGATTGAATAAGTATGGTGAAAGGACACAACCCTGACATACACTTTGCTCGATTTTAAACCACTCAATATCTCCTTGTTCTGTTCAAATGACCACCTCTTTGTCTATATATGTGTTCCTCATGGACATAATTAAATGTTCTGTAATTCCCATTCTTTGCAATGTAATCTGTAATTTAGTATGATCCACATAATTGAATGCTTTTGCATTGCCAATAAAACACAGGTAAACATCTTTCTGATATTTTCTGCTTTCAGCCAAGATTCGTCTGACAATAGCAATGATATCCCTCGATCTAGGCCCTCTTCTGAATCCAGGTTGAATTTCTGGCAGTTCCCTGTCATTGTACTGCTGTAACCATTTTTAAATTATCTTCAGCAAAATTTTACTTGGATATGATACTAATGGTACATCTTATACTAATACTGTCTAATTAACATAACAAAGAAAACTCATTCCAATAGGTATGAGGTTAGGATTTACAACACATTTTGAAGGGATACAATTCAATTCTTAATACCTTCTGTGCCCAAGTTTCCTCTTCCGAAATGAGAGGCTAACTGTACTTAACTTACAAAGATGTCATGCAAAGCTGATATACGTAAAATTCTTCAAACTTTGTCCAGCATATAAGTGCTCAACAAATAATAATTATGTAAAAAGCAAGTTCCAAGTAGGACGATGATAAAACTGACTCATTTAAGTAAAATATGAGAAATAACTTGAAGCACTTGTTGAAATTTTGTGAGTATTTATTACCTTCAAAGTTTGTCATTTTCTTTTGACTATAAGTTTATTTCCTCTGACAATTAACAATAATCCCTAAAAACCAAAGGGCTTCTGTACTTTATCTATTTTTTTCTGATGCCACCAAGGATGGTTAGAGAAAGCTGAGGAGATAGTTTTTCAGACAGCCTTGTGAGGAGAAATATAAAGGGTGGGGAGGCAGCTGTGAAAACCAAAGCAAGTAGGATGCATTCCACAAACTTAGGGGCAGAAAAAGGAGTCCAGAAGTGTCACTAGATCTCAAGAAATACCCCATGACCACCTGTGGTCAGTGAATTAATTACTTGATACAGCTCTTCTAACCATGATGTCTGTGACTCCTACTAGATTACCAGGTGGAACTATGCAAATATAAGATGTTTGTGGCCCACCATGAGGACTGGATAGTTCGTTAGTAATGTAAATAAAGTACATGGCACCTTTGTGGGGGTGGGACCATGCAAATAAGGTGTATGGAACTGTAATGTGGGGATTAGTCAGTTTTGTGTTTCTGCCAAGCTTAAAATGAGCCTTCCTAGAGACAGAAAGGAAGATTTCAATTCCATCAAGAGAGAAGAGCTCAAGGTGGAGTGGAGCACGTCCTTGGACCCAAGATCCCTGCATCAGACCTCGTTGGTAGAGATGACTGGCTGAAATGACTGTTGAGATGACCAGCAGAGGAATGGCAGCAGTGGAACCAAGAGGCATGAGACAAAGTTGCCAGTTGCCAACCCATAGAACGAGAAAGCTGAATGCCTTTGGCTTGTGGTTACAGTGGGATGCACCTAGGTGCCATGCCACTATTGGCAGAGCTAAAAGAGCTTTGTAACACTTACCCAAGCCAGGTAGAGGCCAGTCCAAGAGGTCAGGGGCCAAAGAGAAGTATGGCTGGGGGCCTGGTTGAGGGGAGGCTGTCCTGATTGAAGAATTGTATCCTGAGCATTTCTGAACCTGAATTGTAACCTGTTGCTTCCCTGATAAATCCCCATAATTGTGAGTATTATTCGTTAGTTCTGTGTGGCCATTTCAACAAATTAGCAAGCCCAGCAGAGAATAGTGAGTGCTGTGGGAAGGACAATTGGTGTCAGAATGGTAACAAGGCTGAAGGGTGGCAACATCTGGCTTCATAGGAGTCAGCCTTGAGATTCTGATGGTGATTCTCTCTCCTTCTTGTAAAGTTAGAGGAGGTCAGAAGAGGATGCCACCTCCATGCCCTTTTGCACCATCTCATGAACAAGAGCTCCTGACTTAACTAAAGGTCTGCCTGATGCTTGCTCTCACAACTCTGCAAAGAGATAGCCTCCAATCCCTTAGTAGATAAAGTTGTTTGTAATAAGAATGAGTCCTTAGTCAGTACCTAAAAATGTGAAAGATACACTTTTCATGGACATTTTCCTGACAGAATTAAGTACATTGTACCAAATATATCTTTTGGGTGATTTAGAACACTGATTTTTTTTTTTTTAAATTCAATCTGCAGCAAACATTTCTGAATTTTCAACATCTTATGAAGGTTCAACACCAAACTGATTCTTTGGTTTTATTGCAAAATCTCCACTAAGTATATTTGAAGATATGGGTGGTTTGTTTGTTTGTTTGTTTTAATATACATCTAATTGTATTGGGCTTTCTTTTTCCCTCCTACTCTTTGGCAGCACAGCTTGAGTCCAGATTCTGGGGCAGATTGCCAGGGCTTAAATCCCAGCTCTACCATTTTTTTGATGAGTGATCTCCTGACAAGTGACTTAACCTTTCTTTTTCCTCCCTTTCTTCATTTCTAAAATAAAGATAAGAATCATAATGCCTATTTCATAACTCTAATTGAAGAATTAAATGAATTGGTAAATTTAGAACAATGTCTGATACATAGTAAGCACTCAATTATGATCAAGTATTGCTGTTGTTATTTATTGGATTTCCTAAAGACGAGTTTTAATACCTAGAAGGCAAAATATGATGTACGTATTATTTTTAAAACCAAAAAACCCAAACTTACTGCCATCAAGTCGATTCTGACTCAGAGCAACCCCCTTCCGTAGTGATACCGCCTCGGAAACCCAAGGAGGGGTCTCAATGAGTCGACGGCACATAACAACAACAAAAATTTACTTAAGGAGTGCACCCAGGTAGTCCCTGGGTATTGCAAATGGTAAAAGTACTTGACTGCTAATTGAAAGTTAGGCAATTTGAGTCCATCCAGAGCCACCTTGAGAAAGTCCTGGTGATCGACTTCCAAAAATTCAGCCACTGAAAACTATGCTCACAGGTCTACTCTGACACACATGGGGTCACCATAAGTGAGAAGTGACTGGATAGCAAATTTTAAAAACTCATTTAAACCTCCCAGATACCCTATGAAGTAGTTATTAAATTATAATTATCTTTGGTTTATGGATGAGGAAAATGAGAACAAAGGGATTAAGCAATTTGCCTGAGGCCACATAGATAGTAAGATAATGAGAGATAGGAGTATGAATGTTTTCTGTGCTTTTTGCACAGAAGCATCTGTCAATTGATCACCAATCATACATAGACATTGGTAGGAATTACACTCTGCATAGTGCACACTAGCAAGGGGACAGGAAGTAGCCCATATACATATGTACTATTTTGATGGCAACTAACAACAACAACTATTTTGAGAATGAGGAAGAGAGAAGAAGGACAAATAAACCAATTTTACTCCTGTATCAACTAAACAGAGAACATGCCAGAAAATTAGAGTGATCAAAAATTCTCCAACTTAGCTTAGTTCCTTAGATGTTTACTTCCCAACTTCCATTACTTTCCCATGTCATTCTATATTCTCTAACCCTTTTTACAACTGTAGAGAAGAGATCTACCACACTCTTCATTCTTTTGTGGGATTCTTGAAACAGTCCCCATTTGATACTTCTGCTACTTCACCTCCCTTTTGTTCTGGATTCCTTTGTATTCTGGTTTAATTATCAACCGTTCCTCCTTCTGAAACCAATCTGGAAAAAAATTACCAAAAGCCTCTTGTTGCCAGGTCCATTGAGAATTTCTTTCTTTTTCAAATTGTGATTTGGATGAAAATAGGTTCTCCATTCAACAATGTATACCCATTTTGTTTTGTGACATTCGTTGCAATTCCCACAATGTAACAGCATTTTTCCCACTCCCTCCTTGTATTTTCCATTTCCATCAGTCCTTCTTTCCTATCCCTTCCTTTCTGAACTTTATCCCTGGGAAAATTCTGACCTTTGGATCTTGTATGGTTGATTGTTCGAGTGTGTACCACTCTAGTATTATTATTCACATTATAGGCCTGTCTATTGTTTGACTGAAAGTTAAGCCCTGGAGGTAAGTTCAGTTCCAGGCTTGAAGGGTGTCTGACAGCCATAGTCTTAGGGGTTCCATCACCTTGTCTTTTTTATGATTTTGAGTTTTGTTCCACATTTTTCTCCCACTCTATCCAAGACCTCTTAATATGAAACTTTTCAGAATGGTCAGCAGTGACAGCCCAACAAATCTAGTTCTTCTGGTCTCAGAAGGCTGGGGCCCTTGAGAATTTCTTTGGACATAGGTTGTTTCACAAATACTCCTGTAGATCTTGAAACCCTCTTTCTGGGTGTGAAGATCATCATTCTTTCTAAATATCTTCTTCTATTCTAACTATCCTTTCCATCCCATTGCAGCCTCCTATCTCCTTTTATCATCAAATATCTATATTTCTATTCAACTGTCCAAACTGTGGTCAAATATTTATTTTTTCCAAAAAACTTTCCCTGTCTCCCACCCCATAGAGTTCATCAAATCTTCATCTGGTCTCTCTTTGTGCTTTACCTATCCTTCTTTTGCCCTTATTGTGCTATATTATTATTTATTTGCTACTTATATGTCTCCTGCTTAGGTTGAAAGTTCCTGGAGGTTAAAGTATCCTCAGCACTCAGCAAATTTCCACTGCAGGGTAGGTTCCCAATAAATATTCCTGAATGGACTTGTCTGGTTTTCAGTTGTGGAGTACCTGCCTATTATGATTCAGCTTGATCTTTTCTCTGTAAAACAGCACAGAATTGTCATAAAAGATGTCCAGGGATATAAATTACCTGTGTGAATAGAAGGACGTTTGAATATCTAGTAGTGAACATCTGATACCTAGTATATGTGAACATTTAATGTAAAAAACAAAAACCCCCACTGCCATCAAGTCTATTCCAACTCATAACAACCCCCATTGGGTTTCCAAGGCTATAAATCTTTATGAAAGTAGATTGCCTCATCTTCCACCCATGGAGCAAGTGATGGGTTTGAACCAATGACCTTCTGGTTTGCAGCAAAATGCCTTACCTACTATGCCACCAGAGCTTCTTATACTGTTAAATAAATCACTGGTGATGTGTGTGTGCTTGTGTGTTTACGTGGAAATAGTGTAGGCCAGTAGACACCTGACACAAAAATTAAAACATCTGGATGCTAGTCTTGGTTCTGTCACTTAGCCCAGTGACCTTAGGCAAGTTATTTAGCTAATCTAAAGCTTGAATAGTGAGAGTAATAAACTCCATCCTACTTATCTCATGGAGTTGCTGTGTAGATAAGACAGAAAGGATATTAAGGATGCATTAAATATGTTGTGGGCTGTTATTTTGGTTTCAAGAAACATAAACACACTTAAAGTATGTCAGCTAGTTTATTGAAAGGATGTTGTTATGTGCTGTCGAGTCAGACCCAACTTATAGTGAACCCTCCTGGGTTTCCGAGGCAGTATCACTACAGAAGTAGATTGCCTAAGCTTCCTTCCGAGGAGTGGCTGGTGGGTTTGAACTGCCAGCCATTTTTTTAAAATGGGGTGTGGGACAGGGGTAGGGCAGGGAGGGAAACAGAAATCTTAACCACAAGTCCAGGCCAACCTGAAAACTAGGAAGTGGCAAAATACACAGCAAGAGTTTGCTAATCTTTTCTGAGAGCTTTCAATAACATTATATATTTTCTTTGTTTCTTTTTCTCTCAGGGTGACTTTCTGCTTTTGCTGTCACTATCAAGTAACTCACCCCCTAAATCTATAGTGTAAACACCATATAGATTGTTGCCATTGACTTGAATGGGTTTCTTCACAGGAAACCAGCCAACCAAGAGTTGTTGTTCCTCAGTAGAAAGTACTTTCCTGGTCCAGTCAGTAGTAGCCATGATCATACAGTCATGAGGAAAAACACACCCACTTATTCCTATGCTCAAGGCTATTGCTTTAGCAGGAATTGTTGGATGAAAGTTTCCCTTAACAACTGATACACCTGATCCCTCCGGTGAAACACACTGTTTTTAATATATCTGAAATATATAAAAATGTTGTTATTATGTTGTGTGCCGTCGAGTCGGACCCGACTCATAGCGACCCCTCCTTGGGTTTCCAAGAGATATCACTAAGGAAATAAATTGCCCAACCTTCCTTCCGAGGAGTGCCTGGTGGGTTTAAACTGCCAGCCTTCTGCTTAGCAGTCAAATGCCTTAGGCACTACACCACCAGAGCTCCTACATTGTTGTTGTTGTTGTTGTTGTTTGCCGTCGAGTCGACCCCGACTCATAGCGACCCCTCCTTGGGTTTCCGAGGCAGTATCACTACGGAAGTAGGATTGCCCAACCTTCCTTCCGAGGAGTGGCTGGTGGGTTTGAACCGCCAGCCTTCTGGTTAGCAGTCAAGTGCCTTAGCCACTATGCTACCAGAGCTCCCTGAGCTCCTACATACTAAACATAAAAGAGTGAAAGAAAATGTACACTTTAAAGAATAATAATAAAATGAACATGTGTATACTCACTACCTATGCCAAGCAACAGGAGCCCTGGTAGCGTAGTGCCTAAGGCACTTGACTGCTAACCAGAAGGCTGGTGGTTCAAACCCACAAGCCACTCCTCAGAAGGAAGATGGGGCAATCTACTTCCGTAGTGATACTGCCCTGGAAACCCAAGGAGGGGTCACTATGAGTTGGGTCTGACTCGACTGCACATAACAACAACAACAACATGCCAACAAACAGAATATTTCCATGCAAGACCCTCCGGTGTATCCTTTATTACCTACTAAGTGAAGACTATCCTGAATTTTGTGTTAATTTTCCCTGTGTTTCTTTCTATTTTTGATCACTTGTGTATAAATCTCTAACTGTATATTATTTAGTTTGGAAAGTTTTTGAACTTTAAGTGGAATCATAGTGATTATATTTGTCTGTGACTTGCCCCTTTTGCTCAATACTGTATTTGTGAAATTTCATTCATGTTGTTGTGAATAGCTCTATTCATTCATTTTTCACTGCTTCACAATTTTCCATCGTAAGAATATTTCATAATTTATTTATCAGATTGATTGTTAATGGATATTCATGTTGTTTCCACTGTCTTTCAGTACATTTATTTAAGAGTTTCTCTTAAATGTACCACATCTTTGCCAGCTTGATATATTTGCTAATAAAGTGGCTCTAACTGACATCTTTTGACCTTAATTTTCATTTTCCTGACTACTACTGAGGCTGGGCATCTTTCTATATATTTATGGACTATTATACTTCCTTTTCTGTGAAATTGCTGTTTATTTCTCATTCCTGTTTTTCCAATTTTCAAATTGCCTTTTTCTTAATAATTTTTAATTCTTTATATATTCTAGATACTAATTTTTTGTCTGGTATTGGTATGTATGTGTGACAAGGAGCTCTGGTAAGCCACTTGACTGCTAACCAGAAGGCTGGCGGTTCAAACCCACCAGCCACTCCTCAGAAGGAAGGTTGGGGCAATCCTACGTCTGCAGTGATACTGCCTCGGAAACCCAAAGAGGGGTCACTATGAGTCGGGGCCGACTCGACAGCATGTAACAACAACAACATATGTGTGACAAGTATTTTCTCCCAGTTTATGGCTTATATTTCCACTCTCCTTATGTTATCTTTTTTTTTAATGTTGTTATTTTTGTTAGGTGCGGTTGAGTCAACTCTGACTCATAGCGACCCTATGTACAACAAAGGAAACACTGCCCAGTCCTACACCATCCTCAAAATCCTTGCTATACTTAGCCCATCATTGCAGCCACTATGTTGAGTGCCTTCCACCTGAGGAGCTTATTTTCTGGCTATATCAGACAACGCCTCAGGGATATATCAGACAATGCCTCAGGGATATTCATAAAGTTTTCCAGCGTTATATCAAACACTGCTATTCCTAAGGTTTTCACTGGTCCAGTTTCTCAGAAGTGGATGGCCCCATCCTTCCCAATCTATCTTTAGTCTGGAAGCTCTGCTGAAATCTCCAGACAGATCTTTGAAATACCAGTGGCATAGCCTCCAGCCTCACAGCAACACACAAGTAGTTTAGGTTCCCATTCAACAATTTCTACACAAATTATTCAGTGATATTGATTACATTCTTCACATTGTATGAACATTCTCATTACTTCTGTCCTGTTAGTTCTGTTTTGCTTAGCTTTTGTGTGTGTATGTGTGGGTGTGTGATTTGGGTGAAAGTTTATAGAGCAAATTGGTTTTCCGTTCAACGAGCATACATCTTTTGTTTTGTGACATTAATTGCATTCCCACGATGTAATTATACTTTTCCCACTTCCTTCCTATGTTTATCATTTCCCTTCATCCTTTCCTATTCCTTCCTACCTTCTTAGCTTTGTCCCTGGGCAAATGCTACCCTTTTGATCTAATATTGTTCATAGTTCTAATGAACGTGTGCCTTCCTGATATCACTGTTCACCTTATAGGCCTGTCTGTTGTTTGGCTGAAAGTTGAGCCATGGAAATGAGTTCAGTCCCTGGCTTAAAGAGTACCTAAGGACCATCCATTGTCTTGGGGGTTCCACTAGTCTCTATCAGACCAGTAAGCCTGGTCTTTTTATGATTTTGAGTTTTGTCCCACACTTTTCTCCCACTCTATCTGGGCCCTCCTATGGTGATCCCTTTCAAAGCAGTCAGCAGTGGTAGTCAGGCATCACGTAGTTCTTCTGGTCTCAGGGTTGTGGAAGCTGAGTCACTAGTTGCCTATTAGTCCTTTGGACTAATTGTTTCCTTGCATTTTTTATTTTCTTCACTCTTCTTTGCTCTAGATTGGGAGAGACCAATAGTAGTACCTTAGATGGCCACTCACAAACTTTTAAGACCCTAGTCACTACTCATGAAAATAGGATGTAGAACATTATCTTTGTGATTATGCCAATTGACCTTAATGTCCTCCAGGACTGTGATCTGGAGCTCTCATGCCCAGCAACTCATTCCCTCAAGGTATTTGGTAATAATTAAGAAGTTTTCATAACTTTGCCCCCTGTATGCTCTACTATATTCATCGATATATTTGCAGTACATATAAATAGATGTGTAGAAATGTCCTCTGTCGAAACTATATATATTCATGGTTCCTTATGTTATCTTTTGCCATAATTTTATTAGAAAAGTTTATTATTATTTTCTTTTTTATTATAATTTTATCATTGTTGAGAACATACACAGCAAAACTATACCCCTTCAACAGTTTGGATGATATTATTATTTTCTTTTATGATAAGCCCTTTATGTCTTTTCTAAGACATTATTCCCTAAGGTCAAAAAGATGTTTCATTACATTTGTTTCTATAAGCCTTATAGTTTCACCTTTCACATTAAATGTCTAATCTATCTAGAAATAATTCTTGTGTGCAGTATGAGGTAAAGATTCAATTTCCTTCTATTTTCTATTTTTAATATTGATAACTAATTATCCCAACATCATTTATGGAAAAGACTATCTTTTTCACTCTAATTTGCAATACCACCTTAATCAAAGATCAAGAATCCTTAGAAGTATAACTTTATTTCTAGACTTTATTTTGTTCAATTGCTGTTATAATCAATCTCTACTTAATTACTATAGTTTATATATTGTCTTAATTTCTAATAGGACACACTTTCCATTTTGTTCTTTTTCAAGAGTGTCTTGAGTATTTTTAGACATTTGTATTTCCACACTATATTTTAGAATCATATTGTCAAGAAATATCCCACAAAAACTTAGGATGTTAAGATATCATTGAGTTTGTATTTTATCGTGTAGATAACTAACATTTTTATGACATTAGAGTTTCCTATCCATAAAAATGGTATATATCTTCATTTGTTTGGATTGCTCTAAAAACACATCTCTTGTACAGTTTCACTACTACATATTTTCTATTTTTTTGATGCAATTATAAAATAAAAATTTTCTGGGATCCGGCAAGATGGTGGATTAGGCAAAAAGACTGCACAGACCCTCTTCAACAAAGAAAAGGGAAACCAATTAACACAGACACAGAAGATAATCTTGGACCCCTGAGCCATGAAGGGAAGGATATACAAGTGCACTAAACCCCAAATAGGAGAAGAATTTGTATGAAAATACCAAAAAGGAGACAGACAGAGCTGCAGTCTGGCAGCGATCCTGAGTGATCCTGAAGGCACAGACAGTTTGGAGATTCCCGAGTGGTGGTAGGACCTAAGAATTAACCTAAAAATCACCCTGCTAGCCAGAGACTGCACAGAGGACTGTGCATGGTGGCTGGGGAATGAACGGAGAAGGTGAAGAGAAAGGTAGGATGAGCTGTGGACTTTTGCCGGTCTGGAGGGCCCGCCATTTTGAAGCTTTGAAAAGTGGCTTGACTATTTTGGATATTTAAAGAGACAGTGTTCTCACAGATTCCTGGGGCTTAAGAACACGTTCTGCCTTCCAGCAACCGCAAGGACACTC
>NW_006921762.1:3222034-3239895 GCF_000298275.1 Orycteropus afer afer
AAGTAGATACACTCCTTGGAGAGAACAATCATGGGAGAAAGAAGGGCTGCTTATGCACAGGGAGACAGCTCAGGGTTCAGGAGTGTATGGAAGGATGAACACTGGGAAGAGATAACTATGGGGAGGAAGTGGGAGGGGCGCTGTTGCATTGTGGTAAACTGTGGTCACAAAGTATATGTGAACTGCTGTATGGAAAGTGAATTTGCTCTGTAAATCTTCACCCAAATCACAATAAAAAAATAAAAATAAATAAAAATTTTCTATTTTCATATATTGATATTGTATCCAAAATCTTGCTCAGCTCTTACTAATTCTAATAGCTTACCTTTTGAATAAATTCTAATTTCTTTTAGGTTTTTTCACATTGTTGTTTTGTGCCATCAAGTCAACCCGTCTCATAGCAACACCTCCTTAGGTTTCTGAGGTGGTATCACTATAGAAGTAGATTGCTCAACCTTCCTTCCGAGGAGTGGCTGGTGAGTTTGAACCACCAGCCTTCTGGTTAGCATTCAAGTGCCTTAGGCAGTATGCTACCAGAACTCCATAGGCAATTATATTATCTGTGAACAATGACAGTTTTGTGTCTTCCTTTTCCATCCTTATATTTTATTTTGTTTTTCTTTTTTATTGTCCTGGCTAGAATCTCCAGTACAATGTCAAACACAAGTGATGATAGCAGGCACCTTTGTTTTATTCCTGACCTTAAAGGGGATGATGTTTTAATTATTTACTAATAAGTAGGATGGTTGCCATAGGTGTTCAGTGGTGGTAGTGGTGACAGAATAAAAGTTCTTGTTTGTTAAGAGCTTATGTAAAAATCACAAATAGATGTTGAATTTTATGAAGTCATAGATCTGCATCTATTGTTATGATCATATATTTCTCCTTTATTCTCTTAATGTGGTAGATTATATTAATTGATTTTCTAATATTAATACAATTTTATATTCCTAAAAGAAACCCAAGTCAGTCATAGTATATAATCTTTTTTATTTATTGCTGAATTTTGAAGCTTTATTCATAAGTTACAATAACACAAAATTTTCCTTTATCCAATCTTGAAGTCCCCATTGTATTTTAGGATTCAGTTTATGCTTACCTCATAAAATAGTTGGAAAATATTCCTTTTTTTTTAATTTGGAGTAGCTTCTGCATGATCAGAATTATTTGTTTCTTATTGAACTTGCCAGAAAATCTTTTGAGCCTTATAGTTCTTTCTTCAAGTGAATTTTTTATATAGTATATTATGGATTGAATTATGTCCCCCCAAAATATGTGCTGTAAATCCTAACCTCTATGCCCCTGGTTATAATGCCATTTAGGAATGGTTTGTCTTTGTTAAGTTAATGAGATAAGTTTGTGTGGAATGTATCTTAAGTCCATCTCTTCTGAGATATAATAGAGACTAAATAAGCAAGCAGAAGAGAGATGGGGTAAGATAGGTGCCATGGAGATCTCCAAGGAACCAGGAAGCAGAAGCTGAAGAGACAAGGAGTTTCCTCCAGAGCCAAGAGAGAGAGAAAGTCTTCCTGGCACTCTGAATTTGGACTTAACAGCCTGCTAAACCGTGAGATAATAAATTTTATTTGTTAAATCTATCCACTTGTGGCACTAGATAACTAAGACATAGTGAAATGTATCAACCTTAATTGTATTCCGTGAGTTTTGACAAATGTATATACACCTGTGTAACATAAACTCCTATCAATATATCCAAAACTGAACTCACTGCCATTGAGTCAATTCCAACTCGTAGTGACGCCATTGGGTCTCCAAGGCTATAAATCTTTATGGAAGCAGACTGCCTCATCTTTCTCTCATGGAGCGGTTGCGGGGTTCAAACCACCAAACTTTCGGTTAGCCTCCAAATGCCTTAACCGCTATACCACCAGAGCCCCTTTAGCAATATATAGACATTATCATCACCCCCAGAAAATTCCTTCAAGTGTCTTCCCATATCCACTTTCAGAGGCATTCACAGTTCTGATATTTTTTCACCAAAGATTAGTTTTGCCTGTTCTAGAACTTCGTATAAATGGAATTGTACAGTATATGCTCTTTTTTGTTGTTTAAGGCTTCTTTCACATAGCATAATGAGGGAATTAGAGTTCCATATTTGCTTTAGTTATCTACTGTGGCTATAACAGAAATACCACAAGTGGATGTCTTTAACAAAGAGAAATTTATTCTCTCACAGTTTAGGAAGTTAGAAGTCTGAATTCAGGGCACTGCCTCTAGGAGAAGACATTCCCTCTCTGATGGCTCACAGTTTAGAGGGAAGTCCTTGTCACCTTTCAGCATCTGTGGGCTCAGCATTCCTTGAAGAAACCCATGTGTCTTGGCATCAATTTTTTAGGAGGTTCCTGAGTCCAAATGACACACTCCACTACTGACTCTTTTCTTGGTGGTAGGAGGTCCCTCTTTTGCTCACTTGTACAATCTCTTTAATATCTCAAAAGAAATTGACTCAAGATACAACCTAATCCTATAGATGACATCCTGCCCCATTAATATAGCTGCTTCTAATCCTGCCTTGGGAGCTCTGGTAGCATAGTGGCTAAGGCACTTGACTGCTAACCAGAAGGCTGGCAGTTCAAACCCACCAGCCACTCCTTGGAAGGAAGATGGGGCAATCTACTTCCGTAGTGATACTGCCTCAGAAACCCAAGGAGGGGTTGCTATGAGTCGGGTCCGACTCAATGGCACATAACAACAACAACAACAATCCTGCCTTAGGAGCTCTGGTAGCATAGTGCCTAAGGCACTTGACTGCTAACCAGAAGGCTGGCGGTTCAAACCCACCAGCCACTCCTCAGAAGGAAGGTTGGGCAATCTACTTCCGTAGTGATACTGCCTCGGAAACCCAAGGGGTCGCTATGAGTCAGGGCAACTCGATGGCAAACAACAACAACAACAATCCTGCCTTATTAACATCAGAAAGGCAAGGATTTACAGCACATAAGATAATTATACATCACAAAATGAAGGATAATTATGTAATACCTCAGTGTTATGGTCCATAATAAGAATCATCACCCAGCCAAGTTGACACATATTTTGGAGGGATACAATTCTATCCATAACACCATCCTTGCAAACTTTGTGTGTCTTCAGTACTAGAATATCAACATTTAAATGCCTAACAGAAGAGGTAGAACTACCAAACAAAATAAACTGAGCAGTAGTGGTATAAAAAACAGAAAAACCAGCTATGAATTCATAAAATGTCAAAGGAAGAGATTTCAAGAAAAGGGACTGATCAAGATCTTTCTTGTGTCCTTTTCCTTTGCTTCTAGCACATTTTACACTATAATGAGAGAGTCATCTCTTTAACAATCAAGCGTTATCTTTACTCCTCAGTTTTCAGACTTCACTTTACTCTTCAAATAGAGTTCCTACATTTAGCAAATAAATATACAAGATGCTTAGTTAAATCTGAATTTCATATAAACAACAAATAATTTTAGCAAAAGTATGTTCCATGCAATATCTGGGATATACTCAGACCGAAAAAAAAAAAAAAAAAAAAACTATTATGTATTGTTCATCTGAAATTCAAATTTAATTGGATGTCCTGCATTCTATCTGGCAAATTTATCTTAAAATAAATGTCAAAATTCCTACTTTGGTTTCCACGGCCATACTGCCCACTTCTGCAGCATCTTTGCTAGACACCCTCTATATCTCTATATTTTTGTCAGCCAAACTAGATTTTTGTCAGTTTCATGCTTCTTCCTGCCTCAGAGCTTTTGCAAATGCTATTCTCTCTTCAGGAGTTCCTGGATACACAACTGGTTGGGTATTTAGCTACTAACCAAGAGGCTGCCTGGGAAGAAAGGCTGGTCATCCACTTCCAAACAGTCAAGCCATGAATTGGAATCAGCTGAACTCCAATTGGTTTGGTTTTTCTCTTTTTGATTCTAAAACATTTAGCCCCTTCTCTTTGCCTACCTAATTCCTACTTATTATTTAGATTATAGCTTGTTACTTTCTTGTGGAAATCTTCTCTGTTCATCTCAGATTATGTTAATTCACACCATTAAATATGCCATGTTCTTTGGTCTTCAAGACATTTAACAAATATGTGATTAATTATTTGTAAGTATTCTACCTTCCATGCTAAACTGTAACTCCTAAAGAAGAAAAAGACCCTATCTATCCTATTCACTGCTATAGCACAATAACACAGCTTTTGAGGCATAACAAGTTATCAAATATTTGCTGCCATTGTTTGTGATAAAGTAAATGCAAATTAATTTCATTGCATGAATTTTATATCATCAATTGAGAAAATTTGAGACTCCATGAGATGTTGCAGGAATGAGGTTAAAAATCTCTGCAGAAGACTTCCAATAAGATGGTGGAAAAGGCAGACAAGATATACAGACCATCTACAACAAAGAAACAAGAAACCAGTTGAAACAGATACAGAAGAAAACCCAGGAACCCTGAGCCTTGAAGAGAAGGATAAGAAGTGTATTAAATACCGATTAGTAGGAGAATCTGAATGAAAACAGTGAATAAGGAATCAAATGGAGCTGTGGATTGTCAACTGGCCTGATGGCACAGCCATTTTGAATATTTGCAAGTGGCACTCTTATCCAGGCAACAACTTGATAATCAGCTTCACTTGCTGAGGACTACACAGGCAACCACACCAGTGGCTAAAAACCAGAAAGATGCAATATTCCACTATTCCTCTTGTACCCCACATCCTCTCAGTGAATGGAGGTGTGGTCATTCACCACCCACACCTGCCTTATGAACTAGCAAGAATTCCATCCCAGACTATGCATCCTACCAACAATTGCCTTCTGGATAGCCAGAAACTGGTCCCAGGACTAGGTGCTTTGTTCAAGCCACATTTAATCAACCATGGAGTTGATTACCACTCTCATCAGGGAGAATACTACATCCAACTGCCCAGCCACTCAACCAGGCCCAGCCAAGTTGACACACAAATTTAACTACCACATTTTGAACCAGTAGGAACTTTTTCTGAGACCAGGTGCCCTACACTCAGCCAGCTTTTGGGAGGGCAGGGACATTTTCTGGGAACAGGACCCTATACACCTTAAAAGGAAAACTTCAAAGAAGGAGACAAACTGAGTTGTGGGCTCTCTGCTATTCAGAGGGCACAGCCATCTTGAATGTTTACAAGTGGGAGCTGAGTGCAGCCGTTTTGAATGTTTACAAGCTGCAGCCATTTTGGATATTTCAAATTACAGCATTCTCATTCAGATTCCAGGGACCTAAGAAAAGGTCCACTTGCCAAAAACCCACAGACATCCAGGAGGCTGATGACTAGAAAGAAGACAGGTGATGAGTATATAAGTATTGCCAACTAGTGAACAGAGGAGCAAAGTACCGTGCTTACTCAGATACATCTGAAGAAAACAAAACTCTTGGGTGAATCATTCCAACATACAATCACCAATTAAATATAAACACAAAAATGTTGCAATGTCTTGGAGACAACAGACCATCACAGTCCACACAAAGAAGCAAGATTAAACAGTAGAAATAAGGGACCACAATTCAGACGCAGAACACATCCCTGAGGAAGAAACAGCATTGGAACTCCTGATATCCTTATCATTCAAAAGAATTATATTTAGGTACTTTCAGTGGACTGAGACACAGATCAAGGAAAACACTGACAAAATTGAGGAAAACACAGAGAAAATCCTAGAACAATTTCAGAAGACAATATAGGAATAAAATGACAAAATAAATGAAAAATTAGAAATGGTACAAAATCTACAGCTAGAAATCAAGATTAATACTAAATTTTCAAAAATAGATAACACATTGAACAGGCAAAAGAGTAAAACTGAATCAAAGGAAGACAGAATTAGTAAAATTGAAGACAAATACCTGAATACTTCTTTGGAAAGGGATCAATCAGAAAAGAGATCTAAACAAAATGAAGAAAGCCTAAGGATGTGGGATACCATCAAAAGAAATAAACTACATGTAGTCAAAATTCCAGAACAGGAAGACAAGTAAACCACAGAAAAAAATGTCAAAGATTTGTTGGAAGAGAATGTCCCTAATATGATGTAAGACAAGAATATATCCATTCAAGAAGTACAATGAACCCCAAATAGGATTGTATTGGTTACCTCTGTGCTGTTCTAATAAAAAATATACCACAAATGGGATGGCTTTAACAAACAGGAGTTTATTCTCACACTTTGGAGGCTTTTAGTCTGAGTTCAAAGTGCCACGCTATAGGGTCTGGGTGAAAGCCCCTCAAGTTTGGGCTTCAGCTGTGCCTCCTGCTCCCAGCCCACTGAAGCTGGAGCCTTTTCTTCACTCAGCTGCTGGCTGCAGAGACTGACAAATCCAAGGTCCACAAGTAACAAGGCACAGTCCCAATATTACCAAACCACATGGCAGGCCATTAATTCAAGTCCATTAAAAGTCCCAAGATCAGCAAAGCATGGCAGACTGCTGAACAATGACTCAGCTACCTGCAGGGTTCAAGTGTGCCATGAACTAGAGACCATTCCCCCAAGTCTTCTCCTTGTATACAGGAAGCAGACCACATCCCTAAGGTAGCTACTCAGCTACTTGTGGTAGATCCCACCATAGAGTTGATTACTAGTCCCATCATGGGGAATACTACATCCACCTGCCCAGCCATTCAACCAGGTCCAGCCACGTTGACACACAAACTTAACTACCACAAAGATAGACACCCCCCCCCCAAAAAAAAAAAGGCACCAACACATCATCATCAAAGTCACCAAAACCAAAGACAAAGAAAGAATCCCAGAAGCAGCACAGGAGAAAATGAAAAGTAACCTACAAAGGGCAACCAATAAAACTAAGCTCTGATTTCTCACCAGAAACCACGCAGGCAGGAAAACAATGGGATGGTATATATAAATTCCTGAAAGAAGAACATTTCCAACCAAGAATTACATACACAGTATGATAGTTATGTTTGTGTGTCAACTTGGCTGTGCCTGGTTGAGTGGCTGGGCAGCTGGTGGTTGACTGGCAATATACTCCATGGCAAGATAAAGCAGGGGAAACAAGCGACCAGGATACAGACCCAGAACACATCCTTGAGGAAGATGCAGCATTGGAATCCCTGAAAAGGAATTCAAAAGAAATATATTTAAGTATCTTCAACTAATTGAGAGATGGATCAAGGAAAACACAGAGAAAACCCTAGAACAAATTTGGAAGAAAATACAAGAACAAAATGACAAAATAAATGAAAAATTAGAAATGATACAAAATCTACACACAAAACCCAGGAGATTAATACTAAGTTTTCAGAACTGGATAAGACATTGAATGAGCAAAGGACCAGAATTGAGTCGATGGAAGACAGAATTAGTGAGATTGAAGGCAAATATCTGAACACTTCTTTGGAAAAGGATCAATCAGGACAAGATCAAAACAAAATGAAGAAAGCCTAAGGTTCATGTGGGATACCATCAAAAAGAATAACCTATGTGTAATTGGAATTCTAGAACAGAAAGGGACAAATAAAACCACAGATAAAATTGTTGAAGATTTGTTGAAAGAGAATTTTCCTGGTATCATGAAAGATGAGAATATATCCATTGAGAAAGTTCAGTGAACCTCAAACAGGATAAACCCCAAAAGAAAATCATCCAGACATATATCATCATCAAACTTACAAAAACCAATGACAAAGAAAGAATCATGAGAGCAGCATGGGAAAAACAAAATGTTACCTACAAGGGGCAACCAATAAGACTAAGCTTGGATTTCTTGGCAGAAATCATGCAGGTGAGAAGACAATGGGATGGTATATATAAAACACTAAGAGAGAAAAATTTCCAATCAAGATTATGTACCCAGCAAAATTGTCCCTCAAATATGATAGTGAAATTAGGACACTTCCAGATAAGCAGAAATTATGGGAATTTGTTAAAACCAGACGAATCTTACAAGAGATGCTAAAGGGAGCACTTTGGACAGAAAAACAACCCAACTATGGAAGTATCCAAAGTAAGTAAGTCTATAAGATTGTAAACAGGGAACCAGAAACATCAATTGACAAATGAGGACAACTACAAACCAAAAAGAGGGAAAAAACTGTATCATTACAGAACTTCTAGATGGTAGGTAAGTCAAGACAACCACAAGATAGAATGAACTGTTCTAATCTTGGGAAGAAAACTATAAATCACAAGGTAATCTCAAAGGAAAATGATAAACCTTCACATCAAAAAAGAGGACCAGTATAAATGTTCAGCAAATGCTAAAACAATAGCAATGAAGAAAGTGATAGCATGATTTATAAACAGAATGAGCTCAGCATAGAAAATTATATGGAACAAAGAAATAGACACCATGAAAAAGTACATAACAAAAATGACAGCAAGAAATTCATATTTGCTGATAATTACATATCTAGTAAGGGACTTATCTCTAAGATTTATAGCGGAAGAGTGGATGACAAAACCATGGTACATACACATAATGGAATGCTATGTAGCACTAAAGAATAATGTAGAGTCTGCAAAACACTGTATAATATGGATGAAGTTGGAGGATATTATGCTGAGTGACATAAGTCAATCACAGAAGGATAAATATAGTATTAGTTCGTTGTTGTGGAGGGTCAAGGAAAGGTTTATATATGGAGGGAAACTTTCTTTATTTGTTGCCAGGGGTGGGAGGAGAGGGGAGGGAGTACTTAAAAAAAAAATGCATTGACCCATGTCACTTTAGTTTTGTGTATGTCACTGTACATAAATTATATTTCAATAAAATGCATTTTTTAAAAAAAGACAAATAAGCCTACAAGATGGTAAGCAGGGAATCAGAGGCATCAATTGGCAAATGAGGACAACTACAAACCAAAAAAAGAAAAAAATTGTGTAGTTACAGAACTTCTAAATGGTGAGGAAGTCAAGACAATTGCAAGATAGAATGGACTGTTCTAAACTTGGGAAGAAAATGATAAATCACAGGGTAACCTCAAAGAGAGTTGATAAATCTTCACATCAAACTAAAAAAAGAGGACAAGCACAAATATTTAGCAAATACTAAAACAATAGTAATGAAGGAAGTGATAAGACGATTCATAAACAAAATGAGCTCAGCCAGAAAATTACATGGAACAAAGAAATCAGCAACACCACACACAAAAAAATAATAAAATGACAGCAACAAACTCATACTTGCCAATAATCACAATGAGTGTCAATGGATTAAATGCACCACTCAAGAGACGGGGAGTTGCAAAATGGACAAGAAAACATAACCCATCAATATGCTGTGTACAAGAGACACACCTTGGAGAGAAAGACAAAAATAGACTAAAAATCAAAGGTTGGAGAAAGATATATCAAGCAAATGGCAACCATAAAAAGAGCAGCAGTAGTGATATTAATTTCTGACAAAACTAAGTTTAAGACAAGGAAGGATAAATAATGATTAAAGGATTGGTTGAACAAGAGGACATAACCATAATAAATATCTATGCACCCAATGAAAGAGCCCCAAAATATATAAATGAGACTTTAACAGAATTGAAAAGGCAAGTAGATGACTCCACAGATAAAGCATAAGACTTTAATGCACCACTTTCAATCAAAAATAGAACAACTAGAAAGAAGCTCAACAAAGACACGGAACTAAACAATACAATTCACCAACATGACCTTATAGACATCAACAGTGCATGTCACCCAACAACAGCATAATACACATTCTTTTCCAGTGCACATAAAACATTCTTCAGGATAGACCATATGTTAGGCCACAAAGCAAGCCTTAATACATTTAAAAACATTGAAATACTGCAAAGCATCTTCTCAGATCACAATGCTATAAAATTAGAAATCAACAATAGGAGGATCAATGGAAAAAAAAAAAAAGGAAATATATGGAAACAGATTAACAGCCTCCTGAAAATGACTGCATAATGGAAAAAATAAAAATTGAACTTAAAAAATTCCTTGAAGCAAACAAGAATGAAGATACAACTTACCAAAATATTTGGGACACTGGTAGCATAGTGGCTAAGGCACTTGACTGCTAATCAGAAGGCTAGTGGTTCAAAACCACCAGCCACTCCTCGGAAGGAAGATGGGGCAATCTACTTCCATGGTGATACTGCCTTGGAAACCCAAGGAGGGGTCACTATGGGTCGGGTCCGACTCGACGGCACATAACAACAACAACAAGAATGGAAAAAATAAAAATTGAACTTAAAAAATTCCTTGAAGCAAACAAGAATGAAGATACAACTTACCAAAATATTTGGGACACAGCAAAAGCAGTGATCAAAGGCCAATTTATAGCAATAAATGCATACTATAAAATCAACACTTTAACCCAACATCTCCAACAACTGGAGAAAGAGCACCAAAAAATGCCTACAGTCACCAGAAGAAAAGAAATAATGAAGATTTGAGCAGAAAAAAATGAAACAGAAAATAGAAAGGCAACAGAAAAAAATTTAAAAAGACTAGAAGTTGATTTTTTGAAAAGATTAATAAAGTTGACAAACCACTGGCAAATTTAACAAAGGAAAAGTGGGAGACAATACAAACAACACAAATTGGGTGACATCACAACAGAACCAACAGATATTAAAAAGATAGTGTCAGGATACTATGAATAACTATACTCCAGACAGATTTCTAGAAACATACTGCTTATCTAAACTAACAGACTGGGATAAAAAATTTTAACAGACCCATAACAAGAAGAAATTGAACAGGTCATCAAAAAATTACTGACCAAAAAAAAAAAAAAAAACCCTGTCCCAGACAGTTTCACTGGAGAATTGTACAGAACATTCAGAGAAGAACTGACACCCATGCTACTCAAACTATTCCAGAACATAGAAAAGGACAGAATCCTTCAAAATTCATTTTATGAAGCAAACATAATCTGTATATCAAAACCAGGCAAAGACACCATTAAAAAGGAAAACTACAGACCAATATTCCTCATGAATTTAGATGCAAAAATCTTCAACAAAATACTAGCCAATAGACTACAACAACATATCAAAAAATAATATATTATGACCAAGTGAGGTTCAGACCAGGTATGCAAGGATGGTTCAACATTGGAAAAACAATCAATGTTATCCATCACATAAATAAACAAAGGAAAGAAACTGCATAATCATATCAATTGATCCAGAAAAGGCATTTGATAAAATCTAACACCCATCCCTGATAAAAACTCTCAACAAAATAGGAATAGAAGGGGCATCTCTTAACATAATAAAGGGCATATATGCAAAACCAGCAGCCAATATTATTCTCAATGGAGAGAGACTGAAACTGTTCCCCTTGTGAATAGGAACCAAACAAGGATATCACCACTTCTAGTCAACATTGTATTGGAAGTTCTAGCCAGGGCAATAAGGCAAGAAAGGGAAATCAAAGGCATCTAAATTGGTAACGAAGAAGTCAAACTATCCTTATTTGCTGGATATGATCCTATACATAGAAAACCCAAGAGAATCAGCAAAAAAAAACTAGTAGAACTAATAGAGAGATTTAGCATAGTGGCAGGATATAAGATCAACATGCAAAAATCAGTTGGATTCCTCTATACCAGCAAAGAGATTGCTGAACAGGTATTAAGGAAATCAATACTATTTACAATGTTGTTGTTGTTGTTGTTTTGCCATCGAGTCGGCCCCGACTCATAGCGACCCCTCCTTGGGTTTCCGAGGCAGTATCACTACGGAAGTAGGATTGCCCAACCTTCCTTCCGAGGAGTGGCTGGTGGGTTTGAACCGCCAGCCGTCTGGTTAGCAGGCAAGTGTCTTAGCCACTATGCTACCAGAGCTATAGCTACCAAAAAAAATAAAACACTTGGGAATAAATCTTACCAGAGACACAAAAGACATGTACAAAGAAAACTACAAATCACTATTCCAAGACACCATAAGAGACTTACATAAATGGAAGAATATACCATGCTCATGGATAGGAAGATTGAACACTGTGAAAATGTTAGTCTACCCAAAACAATCTATACATTCAATGCAATCCCAATTCAGATACCATCAGCAATCTTCAAGGATATGGAAAAAACAATCACTAACTTTATATGGAAAGGAATGAGATAAGCAAAGTACTATTGAAGAACAACAACAACAACAAAGTAGGTCTCACACTCCTGGATCTCAAAACCTACCATAAGGTCACAGTAGTCATTACAGCCTGGTAGACCATTACAGACACATAGACCAGTGGAACAAAACTGACAACCCAGAAATAAATCCATTGACCTATGGTCAGCTGATTTTTGACAAAGGGCTGAAATCCATTAAATGGGGATGAGATGGTCTCTTTAACAAATGGTGCTGGCAAAACTGGGTATCCATTTGCAGGCAAATGAAGCAAGATCCATACCTTACACTATACACCAAAACTAACTCCAGGTGGACCAAAGACTTAAATGTGAAACCTAAAACTATAAAGTTCCTCAAGGAAAAACTAGGAGCAAATTTAGGGGTCCTAATTTATGGCATAAATAGATTGTCAAACATAACCCAAAATGCATAAACAGCAGAAGAAAAACTAGATGAACACAATCTTCTGAAGATTAAATTTGTATGTGGTTCAAAAGACTTCTCCAAAAGAGTAAAAAGAGAACCTACAGATTGGGAAAAAGTATTCAGCAACAACATATCTGACAAGAGACTTATCTCTAAAATTCATAGAAAACTCCAACACCTCAACAATAAGAAGATTAGCAATCCAATTCAAAACTGGGCCGAAGACATGAATAGACACTTCACCAAAGAGGATATTCAGGGAGCCAACCAACACATGAAGAAATGTTCATGATCAGTAGCCGTTAGATAGATGCAAATCAAAACAACAATGACTTACCATCTCGCCTCAGCACTGATGATAGCAAAGTTCAACATGACAGATAATAACAAATGCTAGCAAGGATGTGGAGAGATTGGGACTCTCATACACTGCTGGTGGGAGTGTTAAATGATACAACTGCTGTGGAAAACAGTATGGCAATTCCTTAAAAAGTTTGAATTAGAAATACCATTTGAGCCAGCAATCCCATTACTAGGTATATATCCTAAAGAAGTGAGAGCCAGGACAAAACCAGATGTAAACACACCCATATTCATCACAGCACTATTTACAATACCAAAATGATGAAACAACCTAGGTGCCCATCAACATAAGAATAGATAACCAACTGTAGTACATACACACAAAAGAATATTATGCAACACTAAAGAATAATGTAGAATCTCTTTTGCAGATTTGCAAAACAACGCCAAATATGGATGAACTTGGAGGACATTATGCTGAGTGAAATAAGTCAATCAAAGGACAAATATTGTATTAGTTCATTATTATAAAAAGTCAAGGAAAGGTTTATATTTTGAAGATAACATTCTTTTTGGTGACCAGGGGTAAGAGGGGAGGGTAGGAAACACTGAAAAAAATTGAAAAAAAAAAAAAGGTAAAGAAAGCCTAAAATTTGTGTGAGACACCATCAAGAAGAATAACTTATATGTGATCAGAATTCCAGAACAAAAAGAAACAAATAAAACCACAAAGAAAAATGCTGAAGATTTGTTGGAAGAAACTTCCCTCTTATGATGAAAGAAGAGAATAGGTCCATTCAGGAAGTTCAATGAACCCCAAACAAGATATAGCCCAAAAGAAAATCACCAAGAAATATCATTATCAAACTTAACAAAACTAAAGACAAAGAAAAAATCCTGAAAGCAGCACAGGAAAAAAGTAGTTACCTACAAAGGGGCAACAAATAATACTAAGTTCTGAATCCTCAGTAGAAAGCATACAGGTCAAAATGCAACAGCACGTTATGTATAAAATCCTGAAAGAAAGAAAAAAAAGAGTTATATACCCAGCAAAACTATCCCTCAAATATGATGACAAAATTAGGACATTTCCAGATAAACAGAAATTAAGGGAATTTGTTAAAACAGACCAACCTTATTAAGAGATGCAAAAGGGAGTCCTTTGGACAGAGAACCAACTATAGCAGACAAAAAACAACCTATGATAAAGATACAAGACAACATAAACCAGTAACCAACCCAAATATAGAAGTATCCAAAGTAAAATTTACAAGACTATAAACAGAAACATTGATTGGTAATTGAAGACTGCTGGTGGCATAGTGCCTAAGGCATTTGATGGCTAACCAGAAGGCTGGTGGTTCAAACCCACCATCCACTCCTCAGAAGGAAGATTGGGCAACCTACTTCCATAGTGATACTGCCTCGGAAACCCAAGGAGGGGTCACTATGGGTCAGATTTGACTCGATGGCAGTGAGTTTGGTTTTTTTTTTACAAACCAACAGGAAGGGATACATATTGTAGGTACAGAACTTCAAAATAGAGAGGAAGTCAAGATGATTTTGACATAGAACAGACTGTTTTATACTTGGGAAGAAAACAACAAATCACTGGGTGACTTCACAGAAAATTAATAAACCTTCTTATTAAACAAAAAAGAGGAAAGGCACAAATACATAGCAAACACAAAAACATAGCAATGAAAGAAATGATTTTTTAAAAATCCTAAACAAAATGAGCTTGGCACAGAAAATAACACGGAACAGGAAATCAGCAACTCCACAAAAAAACACATAATCAAATGACAGCAATAAATTCATACTTTTTGACAATTATGCTGCATGTAAATGGATTAGATGCACCAATCAATATACAGAGAGTTACAGACTGGATAAGAAAACATGACCCATAGATATACTGTCTACAAGAGACACCTTAGACACAAAGACAAAAAGAGACTAAAAATCAAAAGTTAAAAAATAGGGAATAGACAGACAAGCTACATAGACTCTCTTCAATGAAGAAAAGAGAAACCAATTGACAGAGATACAGAAGATAATCCTGGAGCCCTGAGCTTTGAAAGGAAGTATACAGATGTTGATTAGGTACCAACTAGTGGAAAAACCTGAACAAAAACAGTGAGTACTGAGACAGAGCATGGACTGCCAGCTACTCTGATTGGGCCAACAACCTGAATATTTCCAAGTGGTGTTAGGACCTGAGAATTGTCCTAAAGATCAGCCCGGGTTGCCAAGGGCTGCAGGGATGACTGCACTGGTGGCCTATGACTAGGAAGGGAAACAGCAAGGAGTGAGACAACTGAGCTGTGGACTTTTAGCTTTCCGGAGGGCACAGCCATTTTGATTGTTTACAAGCAGTGGCAATTTTGGATATTTAAAGTGATCAAAGGTGCAGCCATTTTTTAATGTTCACAAGTGGCAGCCATTTTGGATATTTAAAGGGACCAAGGGCGGAGCCATGTTAAATGTTTACAAGCAGTGGCTAGTTTGGATATTTAAAGTGAAAGCATTCTCATTCGGATTCCAAGGACCAAAGAATAGGCTCTGTTTGCCAAGGATGGCAGGGAAATACAGGAGGCAGACAATGGAAAAGGAGACAGGTGTAGACAACAGAAAAGGAGACAGGTGGTGAATGTATAAGTGCTGCCAACTAGCGAATAGAGGAACACAGCTCAATATTCTGCTTATGTAGATAACATCCAAAGAAAACAAAATCATGGGCAAGTCACTCCAACACACAATCACCAATTAAATATAAACACAAAAACATCACAATGCCTCAGAAACAACAGACCATCACAGTCCACACAAAGAAGCAAGATAAAGAAGGAGACACAAATGACCAGGATACAGACCCAAAACACATCCCTGAGGAAGATGAACATTGGAACTCCCTGATAAGGAATTCAAAAGAATTATATTTAGGTACCTTCAATGAATTGAGAGACAGATCAGGGAAAAGACTGACAAAATTGGGGAAAACACCGAGAAAATCCTAGGACAATTTCAAAGGACAATACAAGAACAAAATGACAAGATAAATGAAAAATTAGAAATGATACAAAATGTACACACAGAAATCCAGAAGATTAATACTAAATTTTCAGAAATAAATAACACATTGAACAGGCAAAGGAGCAGAATTCAATCAATGGAAGACAGAATTAGCGAGATTGAAAGCAAATACCTGAATACTTCTTTGAAAAGGGATCAATCAGAAAAAAGATCAAGACAAAATTAAGAAAGCCTAAGGTTCAGGTAGGATACCATCAAAAGGAATAACTTACATGTAATTGGAATTCCAGAACAGGAAGAGACAAATAAAACCACAGAAAAAATTGTCAAAAATTTGTTGGAAAAGAATTTTCCTTGTATGATGAAAGATGAGAATATATCCATTCAAGAAGTCCAACGAACTCCAAACAGGATAGACCCCAAAAGAAAATCACCAAGACATATCATCATCACACTCAAACAAACCAAAGACAAAGAACGAATCCTGAAAGCAGCACAGGAAAAATGAAAAGTTACCTGAAAGGGACAACCAATAAGACAGCTCAGATTTCTTGGCAGAAACCTTGCAGGCGAGAAGACAATGGGATGGTATATATAAAACCCTGAAAGAGAAAAATTTCCAACCAAGAATTATATACCCAGAAAAATTGTCCCTCAAATACGATGGTGAAATTAGGAGATTTCCAGAGAAGCAGAAATTAAGGGAATTTGTTAACATCAGACGAACCTTTCAAGAGATGCTAACGGAGTCCTTTGGACAGAGAACCAACAACAACTAACAATTAACACACATGATGACATAACCCAGAAATTAACCCAGTATGGAAGTATCCAAAGTATTTAAGCCTGCAAGATTGTAAACAGGGTCCCAGAGACATCAATTGACAAATGAGGGCAACTACAAACTAAAGGTAGGGAAAAAATTGTGTAGTTACAGAATGTCTTTAGACAAAGACATGGGAGGAAAGTGAAGACAATTGCAAGATAGAATTGATTGTTCTAAAGTTGGGAAGAAAATTATAAATCACAACATAACCTCAAAGAAAAATTATAAACCTTCACATCAAAATAAAAAAGAAGACCAGCACAAATATTTAGCAAATACTAAAACAATAGCAATGAAGAAGTGATAACACGATTGATAAACAAAACAAGCTCGGCACAGAAAATTTTATGGAACAAAGAAATCAACACCACGAAAAAGCATGTAACAAAATGATAGCAACCAATTCATACTTGTCAATAATTACATATCTGACAAGGGACTTACCTCTAAAATTTATAGAAAACTCCAACACCTCAACAACAAAAAGATTAACAATCCAATTAAAACAATGGGCAGAAGACATGAATAAATACTTCACCAAAGACGATATTCAGGAGGCCAGCAAATACTTGAAGAAATGCTCACTATTGTTAGCCATCAGAGAGATGCAGATCAAAACAATTAGATACCATCTGGCCCCAGCACTAATGGCAATGTTCAACAAGACAGAAAATAACAAATGCTGACAAGGATGTGGAGAGATTGGGACTCTCCTACACTGCTGGTGGGACTGTAAAATTATACAATCACTGTGGAAAACAGTATGGCAGTTCCGTAAAAAGTTGGAATTAGAAATACCATTTGACCCAGCAATTCCATTACTGGGTATATATCCTAAAGAAGTGAAAGCCAGGACAAGAACAGACATATACACACCATGTTCATCACAGCACTATTTATAATAGCCAAAAGATGGAAACAGCCTAGGTTCCCATCAACAGAAGAATGGATGACTAAACTTGGTATATACACACAATGGAATACTATGCAACATTAAAGAATAATGTAGAATCTGCAAAACACTGCATAACATGGATAAACTTGGAGGACATTATGCTGAGTGAAATAAGTCAATCACAGAAGGACAAATACAGTATTAATTCATTATTATAAAAAGTCCAGTAAAGGTTTATATATGGAAAGAAATTTTCTTTGTTGGTTACCAGGGGTGGG
>NW_006921762.1:3240940-3247526 GCF_000298275.1 Orycteropus afer afer
TAGTATTGCAGGTAGGCCACACCCCTGGGGAAACTCCCCCTAGGCCGACGGGCCGCTTAGAACGCAGTCATGTGATCCATCATGGGAACCACCACTCACAACTGGAGTCCAGCCAAGTTGACACATCTTCAACTATCACAACACCATACTCATGGATAAGGAGACTGAACATTATGAAAATGTCAATAGTATACAAAGCTATAAATTCAGTGTAATCCTGCTCCAGACTGAACATTATGAAAATGTCAATAGTATACAAATCTATAAATTCAGTGTAATCCTGCTCCAGATTCCATCGGCATTCTTTAAGGACATGGAAAAAAACAATTACTAATTTTATGTGGAAGGGAAAGAGACCACAGAGAACAAAGCACTACTGAAGAAGAACAAAGTCGGAGATCTCACACTCCCTGACCTCAAAACCTACTCTACAACCATGGTTGTCAAAACAGCCTGGTTTGGGTACAGCAAATACATAGACCAGTGGAACAAAATTGAGAACGCAGAAATAGATTCATCCACCTATGGACAGCTGATCTTTGACAAAGAGCTGAAACCCATTAAATGTGGAAGAGATAGTCTCTTTAACAAATGGTGCTAGCAAAACTGAATATCCATTTGCAGAAAAATGAAACAAGGGCAATACCTCACACCACAAACAATGATTAACTCAAGATGGATCAAAGACTTAAAGGTAAAACTTAAAACTATGATGTTTATCAAAGAAAACATAGGGGCAAACTTAGAGGCCCTAATATATGGCATAAATAGACTATCAAGCATAACTAAAAATACATGAACAGAAGAAGATAAACTTGATGCCAAGGACCTTCTAAAAATTAAATTCTTATGTGCATCAAAAGGCTTCTCCAAAAATAAAAAATAAATAAAAAGAGAACCTATAGATTGGGAAGAAATATTCAACAATGATATTTCTGCCAAGGCACTTAACCATAAAATTTATAAAAACTCCAAGACTTCAAAATCAAAAAAACGAACAATCCAATTAAAAAGTGGGCAGAAGATATATACAGACTCTTAAACAAAGGTATTCAGGGGACCAACATACAAATGAAGAAATGCTCATGCTGGACAGACAGGAATGCATAGATAAGAAGGGTACAGGGAAGGGGTAGTCACAGGGAGAAAAGGAGAGTTTTTACAGCTGGAGATGGTAATTGAGGGTATGAAATCAAATGTGTATGAACTGTTGAATGTAAAACAATTTGCTTTGTAAATTTGCACCCAAAGTACTACTAAAAAAAAGAAAGAAAGAAATGCTTATGATCCTTAGTCATTACGGAGATGCAAATTGAAATGAAAATGAGATATCATCTCACCCCAGCAATAATAGCAAAATTCAATAAGACAGAAAACAACAAATGCTGGTGAGAGTATGGACAGATTGGAACTTCTGGTGGGACTGTAAAATGATATAACCACTGTGGAAAAAGGTATGGCATTCCCTTACAAAGTTAGAAATAGAAAATAACATTTGATTCAGCATTCCCATTACAAGTGAAGTGAGATCTGGGACACAAATAGATATATACACACCCATGTTCATCTCAGCACTATTCACAATAGCAAAGAAATGGAAACAACCTAGTGTCCATCAAAGGACAAATGGATAACAAAACTATGGTACATACACACAATGGAATACTATGCAACAGTGGAGAATAATGAAGAATCCATGAAATACATCATAACATGGATGAACTTGTAAGACATTATGCTGAGTGAAATAAGTCAATCACAGAAGGACAAATATTGTAAGAGTACACTGTTGTAAAAAGTCAAGGAAAGGTTTATACATGGAAGGAAACTCTCTTTGTTGGTTACCCAGGATGGAAGGGGAATGAGGGAAAATTGCTAGATAGATAAGAGACAAGTATTAATTTGAGTGAAGAGAAAGACAATATACCAAAAGCAATGACCAGCACAATTACACTAAGGAAAAGGCACCACAGAGAGGTACACAAGACAAAGAGACAACAAAGGTGAATACTTCTACATACAAAATACTGCATTATCAGTGATGTTGTTGTTGTTGTTATGTGCCTTCAAGTTGGCCCCGACTCATAGCAACCCCTCCTTGGGTTTCCCAGGTGGTATCACTATGGAAGTAGATTGTCCAACCTTCCTTCCTAGGAGTGGCTGGTGGGTTTGAACTACAAGCCTTCCTGTCAGCAGTCTAGTGCCTTAGGCATTAAGCTACCAGAGCTCCTGTTATCAGTAATAACAAACATTAATCTATGAGCGAATACATAGATAGGCAAAATGATCAAGTATGAGCTCTGGTGGCATAATGCCAAAGGCATTTGACTGCTAACCAGAAGGCTGGTGGTTCAATCTCACCAGCCACTCCTCAGAAGGAAGATTGGGCGATTTACTTCTGTACAGATACTGCCTTGGAAACCCAAGGAAGGATTGCCATGAGTCGGATTCGACTCGACGGCAGTGAGTTTGGTGTTTTTTTGGTATGGTTAGGCAAAAGAGAATATATCCATGACCACGTATAAGTTTGGCAGACGGTATTTCTACACACGCATTTTTATGTAGTGCCTAAGGCATTTGACTACTAACCAGAAGGCTGGTTATTCAAACCCACCAGCCACTCCTTGGAAGAAAGGTTGGGCCATCTACTTTCATAGTGATACCGCCTCAGAAACCCAAGGAGGGGTCACTATGAGTCGGATACAACTTGACGGCAGTGAGTTTGGTTGTTTTGGTTTATAAGAATGCCCATATATATAATAGAGCTAACGGGTCAAAAGAATGATAGCTTCTTAACCACAACCAAATACTGTGAGGGAGTATGTCGCTGGGCCTGTGGGCTTGGGACCATGATTGCAGACAATATCAAAGTCAATTCGCATAGAATACTGCACAAAAACACTGTTCTATATTCTACTTTGGTGAGTAGTGACTGAGGTCTGAAAAGTTTGCAAGCAGCCATCTAAGATGCAACAATTGGTCTCTCCTTGTCCAGAGCAAAGAAGAATGAAGACAATCAGAGACACATGGAAACAATTACCCAAAGGGATTAGGGGACTATAGGAACCTCACCCTGCGTGACTATAAGACTGGAAGAACTGTACGGTACCTGGCTACCACTATCAACCAGTTAGAAAGGAATTGACATAGGAGATTCTGGATAGAGTGGGAGAAAAATGTGGAAGAAACTCAGAATCATAAAAAAGACGAGGCTTAGTGGTCTGATAAAGACAGTAAAACCCTTGACTATGCCCCTAGTGATCCTTTGGACCTGGAATTGAACTCACTTTCATGGCTTCCAGCCAAACAATAGATGGGCCTACAAGGTGAACAACTACACTAGGTAGGTACACTCCTGAGACAATCAGCCATGGAGTTCAGAAGGGCGGCATTTACCCAGGGAGATTTCTCAGAGGGCAGAAATGCACAGTAAAGAACACAGAAAAAGTAACCGCAGGAAGGAAGTGGGAAGAGAGCTGTTAAATTGTGGGAATTCCAATCAATGTCACGAAACAAAGTATGTATCAACTGTTGAATGGAAAATGAATTTGCTCTGTAAAGTTCCACCCAAATCACAATAATTTTTTCAAAAAACCCTGCAGAAAAGTACCAGAAATGACTTCAAATGTGGCAGTTGAAGTATTTTTACAAAAAAAAATTAAAAATAAATTCTTCTTCATGTAATTTCAGCAAGGAAGATTTGACTGCCCAAAATGAAATACTTGATTAGGAAAGCTCTTGTTGGCAAAAGGAATTTGAGAAAAAATTAAAAGCACTTTGCATTCCAATAATTTTTAGCTGAGAGAGAGATTTATATGGAGTCTTCTCTTGAGAAATCTGTGCAATATTAGTTTTTAATATAGACAGTAAACATTCCTGGCAGATAAGTAAAAATTCACATCAAAGCTTGAAAGGAGTGCCTAATATTTAGGAATAATCAATGAACTGAATTAGCAGAAAGAAGCATATAATTTGGGACAAATTCACTTCAGTTTAGTGAAATGGATACAGATGTACCCTTAAATTTTGGGACTCTGATGACTAGGGTCATAAAAATCAGGGCCTAGATAAAGAAAAAATATAGCTAAGCAGTCATGAAAAGGTGGCTATCTGAGAAATGGGAGAACATTTTCTCTACAATTCTTGATTTCTAAGGAGCTGGGAGGTGCAAGTGGTTTGCGTACACGTGCTATCCACTTGGAACCCACCCAAGTCTCCATTGAAGAAAAGACCTAGTGATCTGCTTTTGTAATGATAAGAGCCAATAGGTTTGCTGGTCTTACAGAGCCTAGTCAGACCCCTAGCTACTCTTCAGGTCTGGAAATGAACTCACTCCTGTGGTTTCTAGTCAAATGATAGATAGGCAAGTGGAGTGAGCATTTACATTAGGTAGATACACTTGGAGTGATCAATCATGGGAGAAAAGAAGGGCAGTGTTTGCACAGGGAGACAGCTTGAGGGGTGGGTAGTGCATGGGAGGGAAGGACATAGGGAAGAGGAAACTATGGGGAGGAAGTGGGAAGAGAGCTGTTACTTTGTGGGGAATTGCAGTCAATGTCATAAAACAAAATGTGTATGAACTGCTGTATGGAAAATGAATTTAATCTGTGAACTTTCACCAAACACACACACAAAAAAAAAAAGATTTACAGCCTTGAGGGGTGAGAAATAAAGAGCCAAGAGAATTCTATGTGGCTATTCTATGTGGCTATTCTATTCTGTAGGAGCTCTGGTAGCATAATGCCTAAGGCACTTGACTGCTAACCAGAAGGCTGGCGGTTCAAACCCACCAGCCGCTCCTCGGAAGGAAGGTTGGGCAATCCACTACTGTAGTGATACTGCCTCGGAAACCCAAGGAGGGGTCTCTATGAGTCGGGGCAGCACATAACAACAACAATAATTCTATTCTGTAACTCATGAGGTTGCCAGGCATCTAGGGCCAACCTGACAGCAGCTAACAGAAACAACAACGTATGAGAAATCAGAAAATAAGTTATTTCTGTAATTTTTTTATTTCTGCACCCTTCCCGTTATATGTTAAACTATCTCAGCAGAAAGGGAATTCACTAGAAGAATATTGAATAGTTCACATTTTCAGTAGCCAGGAAATGGATTGAGGAAACTAGATAGCCAGAACCATAGTTACAGGTAGCCCTAAAATGACCTGGGTAAGGGAAAACTGGTACTGCCAATGGCTGCTGGATACCACGCAGGGATGGCTGCCATTATCCCACCAGATTCTGGGTGCCACTGCTGCCAGCAGAATGAATTCTACTTACATCTGTGTCACTCACTCCAGATTCAAAATCCCAAGTGAGAGCATTCAGCTGACCAAACTTAAGTCACTTTCCCTTACCCTAGCTGTATGTGTGGAGAGAGTGACATGAAGGCAAGGATCTGGATTTTTTGTCCCCTGTAATGGGAGAACAGTTCTTGTCATCCACCAAAATTCCCAAAAGGAAGATTCCCAAGTAGTGATAAGATAGGAGAGTCGGACACTGGGCAGCCAAAAAATTATAAATGTTTGTTCCATATGTCCATCTTTCAGAGATAGGAGGAGATATGAGAACTTTACCCTACTACTGCTTTATTTCTACAATTGTAGACAGTAGGTTACAAAATAACCAATTACTTGATGTAAACATACCCCTTCATACACGCATACACAGACACACAAACAGATCCATTGACTTTTCTTCTAAAGTGTATAATTCCTTTTGAGAAAAAGAGACATTTTCCTTTGTTCCAGGTCAAAGAAAGTGGTCTCTGGTATTATTCACTACAACCATATCATAGCCTCTAGACTCAGAGGATAAATCTGATAATAATGTAATTTCATGAAGAAATTACACTTGATAGAAGGCAAATTCAATGATGTGAAGAGCCATGAAGTCTTAATTGAAGGACTCTTTTTCAAAAGATCTCCTTTATAAACTCTTGCTGAAAAAAAGTTACCCTAGGAATTGTTCTCCTCTTTACTATGTTTCTAAATGAGGCCCTGTACTCCTCTTATTTCATCTGATATTTGTCAATCAAAGACAGAAGGAAAACCTACCCATTCCTGAACTCAGTTTCATGTTTAGTCTTATATAAGCATCTGTCATTGTGATAATTACTTATAAGGGATTGCTTATAAATATTATGTCTGTGTTGTTGTTTTATATTACTAATTGCTTAGGATGCAGGAGCTTGATCCATTTAAGTAAGTCTATATAGCACCAAACATTGGTCATTTTATATAACATTTTTAATGCTGATGCTATTGAGCATAGTAATAACTCTCCCTGGTTATAGCAAATAACATTTTTCTTCATATAAGGCAGGATTGACAAACAATAGCCTATGGGCCAAGACATGCTCACTACCTGTTTTTTTGGTCAATTTTTGTAAATGAAGTGCTATTGGAACACAGCCACACTCATTTGTTTACATATTGTTTATAACAGCTTTCACACTATAATGACAGAGATAAGTAGTTGTGACAGAGACTATATGGCCTGCCAACCCTATATATTTATTATATTTCCATTACAAAAAAAGTTTCTGGACCCTTGATCTACATCAGTGATTCTCAACTAAGGTGAAA
>NW_006921762.1:3254494-3259073 GCF_000298275.1 Orycteropus afer afer
GGAAGGAAGGTTGGGCAATCTACTTCCGTAGTGATACTGCCTCGGAAACCCAAGGAGGGGTCGCTATGAGTCGGGGCCGACTTGATGGCACACAACAACAACAACAACAACAGCCTAATGCAAAGGAGCTCTGGTGGTTAAGGCATTTGGCTGCTAACCAAAAGGCTGGTGGTTTGAACCTACCAGCCACTTAATGGAAGAAAGATGAGGCAGTCTGCTTCCATAAAGATTTACAACCTTGGAAACACTCTGGGGGTCGCCATGAGTTAGAATCAACTCACTGACAATGAGTTTGGTCTGGTCTGGAGCCTAATGCAATGCACAGGAGTACCTAATAAAATTTTAATAAATCTCAACTCACTGAATACTTAGTAGATGTCAAGCATTGTGCTAGAAGCTCTACATGTATTTTCTCATTTCAATCTCCGTAAAACCTTCTTTGATATATTTTACTTTTTTATATATATAGTCAAAGAAATTGAATGTTTCGAAGGTTAACTGATACAAGATCACACAGCTAGTAAGTGGTGGAATGAGGGTTTGACTCTATTTCTACTTTTTTAAGACTGGCAACTGAAGAGAAATAACCAGGTGGAGAAGGGCTCTGAATTGTGCCCCTGAGATCTGCTTTTCCTCTGGAGAGCTCTGGATGTTTCCCATTGTCTGCATGAGAATGAATGACTTAAGCGTGGTTGCAGAACTCTCCCACTGATACAATATAACCCAGCTAGGAAAAAGGCTGGAACATTCAAATAAGACTTTATACAAATTAGAGGATAATCAAAGAGAAATAAACCCATGGAGTAAGATGAAACTTGATATTATCTTCAAGGAGAAAGGTACTGTAAGGGAACATCTTCTTACCTTGTTTGTGACCTGTCTCCAATTAGCAGAGATCATCTTTAACCTTCTTCTAGTTACCTAGTGCCGCTCTGACAAGAATATACCACAAATGAGATGGCCTTAACAAACAGAAGTTTATTCTTACAATTTGGAGGCTTTTAGTCCAAGTTCAAAGTGCCAGGTTCTAGGGGCTGGGTGAAAGCCCCTCACCCTTGGGGTCCAGCTCTGCCTCCTGCTCCCGACCCATTGGAACTAGAGGCATTTCTTGACTCAGACAGCTGTTGGCTGCTGAGGCTGAGAAGCCCCAGGGTTGACAAGAAAAAAAGGCACAGTCCCAATGTTACCAATCCACACGGCAGGCCATTAACTTAAGTCCACTGTAAGTCCCAAGGCCGGCAGAGCATAGCAGGCTGCTAAGCAACAACATGGCTACATGCAGGGTCCAAGTGTGCCAAAGGCTAGAGACCATTCTCAAGCTTCTCCTTATATACGGAAGCAGACCACATACCCAAAGGCAGCTACTCAGTTGCTCCCAGTAGATTCCACCATGGAGTTGATTACCATGGAGTCTCATCATGGGGAATACTACAGCCAGCTGCCCAGCCACTCAACCAGGCCCAGCCAAGTTGACACACAAACATAACAATCACAAACCTCTAACGTCCTTGAACACCATAAAAAATCTAAAGACTCCCCCAGGTTCAGATCCTGGAATGTAATGCAGGAGGCAAAAGGAAGTTTCCTCTCCATCTTGTTTAAAGCACATCTTTTAGATTCTGGTCTCCTGAATGATTTACAGATGGATGCCCAACTTTTTCTTAACTGATTACTCATGACAACATGATAAACCTAATATCTGCACAAGAAATATTCAGCATGTATTAGTGCTAGAGAATATCAATTGGCTACAATATTAATTCAACCTCAATATATTTTAAATTGCATATTTTGACAGATGGAACACCAAATGAAGTTCCAATCATTAGCAAAGATTCATCCTTGAGTCTACTTAAGTTCTCATATCTGTCTTCTGATAACTAACAGTGTGATTCCCACCACTGGTCAGTTTGTCATACTGTGGTGGCCTTGGTGATAGAAATGACACAGGAGATTTTTGCCCAACAACTTATTCATTGCAAATACCTTTTTTTCAACCACATAAATGACAGCTATACACTTGGACTTAACGAGAAGGAATACACAGGAATTAGGTCAACTACATCTGTGGAAAGAGGTGATGGAGAAGCTCAGTATCTTCAGCTAAAACAAGGCCAAAAGCTGACTGTGGAACAGACCATTAATTGCTCATATGCAAGTTCAAGATGAAGCTGAAGACAATTAAAACAAGTCCATGGGAGCCAAAATATGACCTTGATTATATCTCTCCCGAATTTAGAAACCATCTGAAGAACAGAGTTGATGCATTGAACACCAATGACCAAAAACCAGATGAATTGTTGGATGACATCAAGAACATCATCCATGAAGAAAGCAAAAGGTCATTAAAAAGACAGAAAAATGAGAAATGACTAAAATGCAAGTCAGAAGAGACTCTGAAACTTGCTCTTGAATGGAGAGTAGTTAAAGCAAGTGGAAGAAATGACAAGATAAGAGAGCTGAACGGAAGATTTCAAAGAACAGCTCAACAAGACAAAGTTAGCTATTACAATGAAATGTGCAAAGACCCGGAGTTAGAATACCAAAAGGGAAGAACACACTTGGCATTTTCAACTTGAAAGAACTGAAGAAAAAGTCAAGCTTTGAGTTGCAATATTGAAAGATACTTTGGACACAATATTGAATGATGCAGGAAATATCAAAAGAAGATGGAAGGACACACAGTTACTGTAAAAAAAGAATTGGTCGATGTTCATCTATTTCAGGTGGTGGCATATGATCAGGAACCAATGGTATTGAAAGAAAAAATTGAAGGAATTGGCAAAAAAACAAGTCTCCAGGAATTGAGAGAATACCACTGAGATGCTTCAACAAATGGATGCCCTCCTGGAGGCATTCACTCATCTATGCCAGGAGGCACTCACTCATCTGGCCAACTGACTGGAAGATATCCATATTTGTACCTGTTCCAAAGAAAGGTGATCCCACAGAATGTGGAAATTATTGAACAATATCATTAATATCACACGCAAGTAAAATCTTACTGAAGATAATTCAAAAATGGTTGCAGCGGTATACTGACAGGGAACTTCGAGAAATGCAAACTGGATTCAGAAGAGAATGTGAAAAGAGGGATATCATTGCTGATGTCTGATGGATCTTAGCTGAAAGCAAAGAATACCAGAAAGTTGTTTACTTGTGTTTTATTGACTGTGCAAAAGCATTTGACTGTGTGGACCATAACAAATTATGGATAACATTGAGAAGAATGGGAATTCCAGAACACTTAATTGTGCTCATGAGAAACCTGTATATAGACCAAGAGGCTGTCATTTGAATAGAACACAGGGATTCTGCATGGTTTAAAATCAGGACGTTTGTGCGTCAGGGTTGTATTCTTTCACCATACTTATTCAATCTGTATGCTAAACAAATAATCTGAGAAGCTGACTATATGTAGAAGAATCTGTGGTATACAGATGACACAACCTTGCTTCCTGAAAGTGAAGATGACTTGAAGCACTTACTGATGAAGATTAAAGACTACAATCTGCAGTACGGATTAAAGAAAACGAAAATCCTTGCAAGTGGACCATTGAGCAGAATCACGATAAGTGGAGAGAGTGAATGTGACAAAGATTTCCTATTACTTGTATCCATAATTAACACTCAAGGAAGCAGCAGTCGAGAAATCAGAGGACATATTCACTGGGCAAATCTGCTGCGAAAGATCTCTTTAAAGTACTGAAGAGCAAAGGTGTCTCTTTGAAGACTAAGGTGCGCCTGACTGAAGCCATGGTATTTTCAATAGACTTATTTGCATCTGAAAGCTGGACAATGAATAAGGAAGACCAAAGACAAAAGGAAGAGTTGTGGTTTTGGAGAATACTCAAAAGTACCTTGGACTGCCAGAAGAACAAACAAATCTGTCCTGGAATATAGCTGGAATTCTTCTTGGAAGCAAGAATGGCCAGACTTCATCCTACCTACTGTGATCATGTTATTAGAAGGGGCCATTCTCTGGAGAAGAATATCATGCTTGGTAAAGTGGAGGATCAGTGAATAGGGGGAAGATCCTCAATGAGATGGATTGACACAGTGGCTCAGCAATAGCAAGGGTTATGAGGCTGGCACAGGACTGAGCAGTGTTTTTCTTCTGTTGTACATAGGGTTGCTATGAGTCAGAGCCGACTCGACAGCACCTATCATTAACAAGAGCAACAACTGTGTGATTCAGATGATTTTGATAATCAATATTTTTATTCTTGTATCTTATTTGTTGTTGGTAATTATACTAAATACAGTATAAATAATTTATGATGCAAGAGGTAATTAGAAAAAGAGAAGCTTCAGGTTTAACCAGATAGATTTAAAATATGCTGTTAAGAGCAGTGCCTACATACAGTACTGCATCAGTGAAGGCAAACATGGGTATACGGATGGATAGATGGATAGATGGGTAGCAAGTTGAACTATTAGGTATGTCTATGAAGCCGGGAGCATACCCAAGACCATGTAGAGGGTTGGCAGACAATGGTCCTGTAAGTGTATTTGTATGATCTGAATTCCCAGGTGTATAGTAGAGCTGACAAGGGACAAGGTTGTAGTCACTTCTTGG
>NW_006921762.1:3260190-3261970 GCF_000298275.1 Orycteropus afer afer
AACAATGTGGAACAAAACTCAAAATCATTTGGAAAAAAAAAAGGGAGAGCAGGTTTGCTGGTCTACTAGAGCCTGCTGGAACCACTGAGACTATGGCCCCTAGCTGCCCTTCAGGTCTGGAATTGAACACACATCTGTGGGTTGCAGCCAAACAAAAGAGAGGCATATGAGTTGAACATTTACCTGAGGTAGATACACTCCTTGGAGAGAATAATCATGGGAGAAAGAAGAGCTGTTTATGCACAGGGAGACAGCTCAGTGGGTAGGGGTGCCTGGAGGGATGGAAACAGGGAAGAGGTGACTGTCAGGAGGATATAGGAGGGGAGCTGTTGCGTTGTAGCGAATTGTGGTTAATGTCATGAGACAAAGGGTATGTGAACTGATGTATGGAAAGTGAATTTGCTCTGTAAATTTTCACCCAAATCACAATTAAAAAAAAAAAAAAAGCAGTGCCTAAAATGGGCCTCTTTGCTAAAAGTTGTCTGGTGTGTCTTCCCTAAAGGTATTCTGTTTCGTGTCACCCTATGGTAAGTCTCAGGGAGTAAGGTAAAGTTCAGACTTCCTCAGTGTTGAGCAGGGAGGCTTTGTGAAAGGCAGCCCAGTTTAGAAACTATTTCAGGTTGTTGTTGTTGTTATTATTTGCCATCGAGTCAGCCCCGACTCATAGCGACCCCTCCTTGGGTTTCCATGGCAGTATCATTTCATTTAGCCCTTTTGGAATCAAGTCTACAGGGATATAGCTCCAGAAATCCCAAAACTAACTTAGGCTATATTTCCCATGGTTACTTTGGATTTTTAGTCTGAATCTAAGGCAACCTTAGACATAGTTGGCAGATGCTAACCTGGGCCTGGTTTGAGATTGAACTCTAAAGCTGAAGGGTTGGTCAGACACTAAGAAACCCTGATGGAGCAAATCATTAAGCAGTTCAGCTGCCAACAGGAGTTGATGGTTTGAACCTGCTAGTCCATGGGAGAAAGACCTAGAGATCTGCTTCTGTAAAGATTACAGCCAAGAACACTCTCTGGGACAATCCTACTCTGTCACATGGAGTCACTTTTAGTCAAAAATCTACTTGATGACACCTGGCAACAGGTCAGGCACTACTGGTTTCCTTGAATTTCCTTACTGCAATTGCTTAGAGCATCTTTCTTTTTTAATGAACGCTGGCAATAGGAGGTTTGCAATGGTGTGGACTAGGCAAACAAGAAAGAGATCATGGAGAATCTATTTGTAGCAGGAGGAGAGGCTGAGGAGGATGAAGAGGACTCAAGTAGTAAGGCCTCCTGACCCTTCCACCCCCACTTTGCCTAAAGTAGTTCAGAAAATCCAAGTGATTCAGCTGTAGTACTCCTTTGGTGATATGTGTGTTAGAGGATATCATTTTCTCCCTCTACATAAACAAACTATTTACAGTGGAGCAGTCTCAGGTCCCAGCTGCCCTTTAGCAGGGTTTTAAAAAATTAACACAAATTCTACTCTTGCACCCTCTACTTCTCATCCCTCACCTTCCTTCATCCCCACACTGCCCTGAATTGAGAACTGATTAGACTTCTATGCCTCTGAGTATACATTTATCGTAGTATTTCCACCTGACATAAGGAAGATTCTGTGACATTATAATGAAGATTCCTGCTATTTTTTTCCCTTTTAATTCCTACGTTATTGTTGTTATTTGCCATCGAGTCAGCCCCGACTCATAGCAACCCCTCCTTGGGTTTCCGAGGCAGTATCACTACGGAAGTAGGATTGCCCAACCTTCCTTCCGAGGAGTGGCTGGTG
>NW_006921762.1:3267315-3274175 GCF_000298275.1 Orycteropus afer afer
CAAATAAAAACAAATAATAAAAAAAAATGTATCACAGGTTATTCTTAAAAAAAAAAAAATCAAAGGAGGGACAATATAGTACAGGCATATCAGAAAATATATTGAAAATTCCTAAGGCTTTATTTTAACTAATTCTGGCTTTAACAGACAGATATTTATTCTCTCACAGTTTAAGAGGCTAGAAGTTCAAATTTAGAGCACCAGCTCTAAGGGAAGGCTTTCTCTGTCCCTTGGTCCTAGGAGTATCCCAGTGCAGGGACACTAGGTCCAAAAGATGCTCTCTGCTCCAGGCTCTTCTTTCTTGGTAGTAGGTCCCCTCTCTCTGCTCCCTTCTTCTTTTATCTCTTGTAAGATAAAAGGTATTGCAGGCCACACCCGAAGGAAACTCTCCTTTTATCAGATCAAGGCTGTGATCAGATTCCATCCTAACCTTACAACTGATTGTCTTATCACATCCTGGGGATCATTACATAACTGCCAAACCACTGAGAATCAGTGCCCAGCCAAATTGACACATATTTCTGAGGAACACAATTCAATCCACAACACCACTGTACTTCAGAATTCATAACAAAATATGAAATAAAACTAAATTATTTAAATTGTGTTAGTTACAAAACTGATTTCTAAGCACAAATGACTATAAAACACATTTAAGTTCTTTGTCGTTAATTATTCATTACTAAGGTATCAGACACTATTCATTTCACTCCATTAACACAAATTTCACTTTAGTTAAATTATACAATCTGAGAGTTTAGAAGTTTAAGTATATATATCTTAAATTTCAAAATGTTTTATTTATATTAACTGTCAGCAAATTTCAACTTCCTGCACAATGCCACGATTACATAACAATAACAGTTTAAAAAAAAAAAAAAAGAAAAGCCAGGAAATAAAAAAAAAAAAAAAAGATCTTAATTCATTAGCTACAATTTTTACAGTGAGTTGTTTATTTGGGAACAAAATCCGGCATAATATTTTCCTCTTGCTATTTAACCACATTATATTTCTTCTAAATAGACTAAACTCAATAAACAAATTATCCACTGTACATATCTCATACTTCTAGTCTTATCAGTGAGTTCAAACATATAAATGACTTCTCATAAATTACTTCTTATTCCAAACACTTAGTATTTCCTTCTAAGCTGTGTTTCTCTCTCTTTTTTTTTTCTTCCAAATCTTTCTGTTGCGTTATATCATAAAAATGAAATTTGGGAAGTCTTTCCATTTTTAACTTATTTTTTAGCTGAAATATTGATGAAATAATAAAAAAAATTAACTTAAAAATCATATTTCATAAGGGAACTTTGAAGCAGCCTTACCAACTGTGGTAAAACTATAAATAGTTCAAAGAAAGTATAACATTTATATGGGTTGCTTGTAATGGAAGTTAGGTTACTTGCTTGCCTAAACAGGAAAGTTGGCATGTTTGCCTAGCAACAGCTGCTAAAACCTTCTGTTGTGGAAGGTTCCCTAGGAGTGAGAAGAAGGTAGGAGGAGGTAGAGCTGGAGAAACAGATTAATTAGGTTTTCCTAGCGGGAGGCAGTGGCCTGGCAGTTTGAGGAAGGAATGGCTATCCAAGAGAGAAAAGAAAGTACATGCTAATCTAATCCCACTGTGGTAATTAGAAGTTTGCCTGTTTGTATTATTGTTGTTGTTAGGTGCCATCGAGTCCTCTCTGACTCACAGGGACCCTCTGTACAACAGAACAAAACATTGCCTTATCTTGTACTATTCCTCTCAATCCTTTGCTATATTTGAGCCCGTCCTTGTAACCACTGTGCCCATACATCTCCTGGAGGGACTTCCCCCTTTTCACTGACCCTCTACTTTACCAAGCATGATATCCTTCTCCAGGGAATGGTCCCTTCCCACAACATGAACAAAGTAGGTGAGATGAAGTCTGGTCATTCTCACTTCTAAGGAGCATTCCAGCTGCATTTATTTCTTCAGGACAGATTTGTTCTTTCTTCTGGCAGTCTATGGTATTTTTCACATTCTTTGCCAACACCAAAATTCAAAGGCATCAACTCTTACTCTGTCTTCCTGCTCTTTCCCTGGAGTTACTATTTAATAGGTTGAAGGGGTTACAGATTTAGCCTGCTTCCAAGGGAGTAAATTCCAATCAATAAGACATCAACACAATGTCAACAACTCTTCCCTGGTAAGAGTTTAGGGAAGTGTGTGATACATGATTTACAAATAATATGAAAAACACTATTTGTTACAGTGATTGAATTTATCAAGCTAAAGGCAGAAACGTCTCTAAGCTTAGTACTTTTCTTGTTTTTGGCATGTATACAGTGAAGAACAGAAAAGTAAAATCTCTGCCCTTTTGGCCAAGGCTTGAAATGAAAAAAGGCAGAGTGAGGAGTATTAAAGGGGAGTTGATTTGGGTACCATTTTGCTCCTCTATTTTGAAATTTGGACTCTGTAGTATTAAAGAATTCCATTTCTCTCCCTTCTCAAAAGCAAGGGTTTGGCTAAATGGAATTGTCTTGAAGGGGTCTCCCATTCCCCAAAATCAAAATGCTAAAATAACACCTTTTATATAAGGGAGAAGAAACTTTCAATAGTCACAAGGCCAGATTTTAGACCCAGGACCTCTTTTATGAGTCAAATCTTTTTCTGTTCTCCTCAGATAGCTTCTGTTCACATAGGCCTGGGAAGACGTTTTGGGTCAGTGTCTGGCTTTAGGGTTGTTTCAGCGCTTATAGGAATAAACCCAGTGCCATCGAGTCGATTCCGACTCATAGCGCTTTTAGGAAGGCTAAATACCGTGAGGAAGGAGTAACTCGGTCAAATGGAGAACCTAGGTAGAATGAAAAAAGCAAAAACTGAGGGGAGAGAGGTGAAAAAGAAAATAAAAGTATGGCGACAAGAACTGAGAAAGCCAAAGGGGTAGAGCGGTAGCGCAGGATTCGACAAAAAGGTTAGAAATTTTCCAACTCCCTCCTCGCCCTCTGGGCACTTGCCCGCTGGGCCCAAACTAGCTGGTGGAGAAGAGGGCAGGGCGGAAAGAAGGACCAGTTTTTCAGCTGTGGGGGTTGTGGGCTTCGGGGCGAGATCTCTAGCAAGGCCGACCTGCCCCCCCGCGGCGCTGGTGGCTGGTGACTCAGAGCTTTCCTCCCCGCACTCGCCCGGCCCCTCCTCTTGCCCCGCCCCTGAAGGAGGAGCCCCGCCCGGTCTCCGCCCGTCGGGGCAGGGGGGTAGCCTGAGAAAGAGGAAGGGGACGAGGACAACGAGAAACTGGGCGGAGGAGGTGGAGGAGGAAGAAGAGGCCGACTAACAAGATGGCCCCTGCTGCAGGAGCAGCCTCAGCAGCAGCAGGTGGAAGGCCAGAGGCGACGCTGGCGGTGGCGACAGCGGCCGTGGCCCGGCGGCCTGGAGCAGAGTCAGAGTCGAGGGTGGCAGCGGGGGCAGCTGCGGCTGCGGCGGCAGTGGCGACGGCCGCGGGGACTCGGAGCTGAGAGGAGCTGCTGCTTGGACCAGCGCGGTGAGCGAGCAAGTGGGCGGGCGGCGGCGGCGACGGAGGGAGCGAGGAGGCCGGGGCTCGGGCCTCCATCGGGAACAATAGGCAGCCGCGGCGAGGAAGGGGCTCTCCTCGCCCGCGCTCAGCTTCTAGGCGGCAGTGGCGGCCCTCCCGGCCCCAGGCCCTGCAGGGGCTCCGCCGGCTCCGAGAGGCTTGTCAGTGGACAGGGGCTCTTTAGGCCTCAGGCCTCTGCGTACTGTCTGGAGGGCCTGCCTGGGTGGGTAGGCCGTAGGGAGGTGCGGGCACCGCCCTGGCTAAGGGGAGGGCGAGGGAGGCTTTGGCAAGAGAGATGGTGTTAAAAGGCCACCGCTCTCCAGTTATTCCGAGGGCCTAAACTGGGAAGAGAGTGCGTACAGGAAATGCTTTTTGGACCCCCGGTTGGTGGGGGTGGGGAAGAGTGAAGGCGTCTGTAAACAGAAGCCGCCTCTGCCTCCCTCCACCTCAGGGCTACTCCTTGCCTAACCCCGTCAGAGCTCCCCTTTTTGGCGGTGTGGGTTTTACGGTGCCTATTTCCCTGGAGCTTCTAGAGATCGAGCCTTCATTCTCCTTAGTGGCGTTGGGGAAGTTGTGTGCAGGTGTCTTTAAAAAAACTTAACTGCAACAAAACAAAATACGAGGTAAAATGGGATTATCGATAAGGGATGGAGAGGGATGGAACGGGAAGGGATGGTCCTTTTTTGAGCATCGATTCTCTCTTAATAGTAGTTATACCCACGTCCCTGGTGAGCGTGAAACAGGGGTTCTTTTGGAGCAGTAATAATACAACTATTGACATCCGAGAATAGTCCACGGACTGGAAACAAAAGCAGTTACTAGCAACGCAAAGACAAACTGTAATGTTTGAATAGAACTTTTTTTTTTTCCAAATGAGCCATCTTGAATTATTAATGTGCAACATAAACATTAAGTAACATAAAATGCACCTGATGAAGTACTCCTTCGACAAAAGTGGTTCATCTCTAGGCATAGTTCTTGTGCCCTGCCTCATGCTCTAGTTTTGTCTTCAGTAGTCTGCCCTCCAATTATTCAGGACCAAACTTTTCCTCTGAGTTTGAAATTTAATTTCTAAAGCGTATTTGTATGATTTCAAAAGTTTATTATAATTTTAAAAAACTAAAAACGGAGTTCTTTTTTTGAATATTTAGGCTTACCAGGAGATATCTCTTCATTTTATTTGCCATATTTATATACAATAATGAGGCCTGAAACATGACCAGTTGTTTTCCTCTGAACTTAATTTTTCAATTTACTCATTTCCAAGTGAGGGGGAAAAAAAGATGAAAATTATTTCTATTCTAGTTTCTACGTAAGTGTACAGAAATTTGTTTAAATTACTTGGATGCATCAAAGAAGGTTACTTTCCACTATTCACTAATCATGGTCCATATAAGGGCTTTGGTTCATGAAGAAATACTGACCTGTGCAGAGAGAATCCAGTAATAGCTTTCACTCAAGTTTAGGGTAAATTTCTAATTTGAATTGGTTCATGTTTGTTGTAATTAAAGCATTTTAAGCTTACAGAAAGTTTATAAAGAGCAGCCCTAGAATAGTTGTTCTCGAATATGCCTTCCATTAAAAATTGGCAGTAAATAGATTGCCAATTTAATAAACATGGAGGCTGAACTGTTATTTAGGATTTGATGTTTTGTGGGATGAATATCAGTAATGGAATTCATTTTATGCTTAGCATAAATAATGTTGTGGATGTTTTTATTTTTTTGAGTGGTGAGGAAAGACCAACTTTCACATGGTTCCAGCTAATACCAAGTTTTGGGGATTGGTTCAGAAAGCATACTGTGATTTTTTTTCATGCTGAATTTTCTTAGGTCAGTACAGAGTCCAAGTAAATTTTATGTTGTGATGATACTTAAATTTGTCTAAGGCCCTAATCCTATTAGATAAATTAAGAGTTTGTAAATTTTAAGTGATTAGTGTACTTTGTTTTGCAAATATAATGTTGTGTCAAGTACTGATTTACCTCATTTACTTGAAAAGAAAGATTTCTCATGCTTTATGTTTGAAATTGGATATTCATTTTCCCTATTTCCATTTAGTATTGAGAGATTTCTCAGGGAATTGTGTTTTACCTATTTTGTGTCAAAACTGTTTTAAGATGTGATCCCTCAATTGTCTTATCTTCAGTATCAATGTAATCAAAATAATGGTTACTTCAGTTCAGATTTTCTTGAGTAATGTTTATGAAGTTCCTTTAAGTGGGATTATGGGACCAAAGTTTAAGAATAAGATTTGCATTTTCTTGGTAATACTAAAAGTATGATTCACTTGAAGAGATTGTATGGGGGAATTTTGTACATAATAGTAAAAATTACAGTTTTTCAAAGAACATTTGTTGAATTAATAGAAGTAATATCTCATTTAATGCTCCTAGTTATTAACATTGGTACTGTTGTCCTCACTTTATATATGAAGAAACTGAGGTTAAGGGAAGCCAAGTAATTAGCCAAAAGGTCACATAATTAATAGATAAAAAAGCTTACTCAAACCCAGGTCTTGTGACACAAATTAGATGCTTTATTATTGCCACTGTATGTCTCAAGGTTAAACTTTGAGGCATTTCTTATGTTGACAGATTCCTTATTTTAACCCTGAATAATGTTTTATAATACTGCATTTGTCATTAGCCCTAATACCCTTTCTGTGATCATTATTTGTACCTTGCTAAATGAGTTTGGTTTGAAATATTCACTTAAAGGTTTCATAAAGTGTTTATTCATGTGAATCACAAAAGAAACACTATTTTTGCTTTTAGCAGCTGTGAATGCTATAAGACAGAAACTCATAGATGTACCTAGGACAGATTTATACTATTGCTGTAATTGTTTTTTGGCTTTAATTTGTTACATGAAGCAATCACTGTATTGTACCTTTGAAATGCTTTATGAAAATTAGAAAACAATTTTAGTAACATTCAATGATGTTAAAGTTAGCTTAGCTAATATTTGAAATTCTTTGTTTATAATTCTTTTTTCTTAAAGCCATAAATCGTTTAGAATTCTGTAGCCTTTTTCTTCCTCCAGATCTTAGGACTTGAAATGGAGTTTGATGGGATAGATTTAGTCTACTCTTACATATCTTGAAAGTGGCTTGTATCCAACAAAGCGAAACATAAACTGATAGATGATCCCTGTTTGGTGGACACCTCAGAGCAGGATGTTCCTTGGCATGATGTCCTGACCTGGTTTACTTTGGCCTGATCTAACCTAAGGGGTTCGGGGAGCTCTGGTAGCATAGTGGCTAAGGCACTTGACTGCTAACCAGAAGGCTGGCGGTTCAAACCCACCAGCCACTCCTCGGAAGGAA
>NW_006921762.1:3274275-3284486 GCF_000298275.1 Orycteropus afer afer
GAGCTCTGGTAGCATAGTGGCTAAGGCACTTGACTGCTAACCAGAAGGCTGGCGGTTCAAACCCACCAGCCACTCCTCGGAAGGAAAATGGGGCAATCTACTTCCGTAGTGATACTGTCTCGGAAACCCAAGGAGGGGTTGCTTTGAGTCGGGTAACGTAACAACCACCACCACCTAAGGGGTTCAGGTATTCTTCATAGTTGGATTCAGATGGAGTTAACAATCACAATCAATTTCAAAATCTCCCTGTTCCATAGGATCCTCTTTAGGATTTTCGTTTCTTTTGTTCAATCCTAGAGTCTAGGCTGGGTTCAGACTAGCTTTAGAGACTACAGTATAAGATTAATTTTGTTAGGCATGTATACATAGGAATTTTTCTTACTTCATAATTTCTTAGGGTAGGTTCAAGTGTACTAATCTGAGATAATGTTCTTCTACATCTCCAAGATAATTCATTTTAGTATATTTATTTATATCCATTATTGCTCAGACTTGTGCCTGTTTGCTTCTTATGTATCTTGTTTATTTCTCATATAATATTAGGTTAGACACATTATCAGTGCACAATGTTTTCCTGATTGAAGTTTTGGAGGATGAACTGTAGTTTAAAAAAATTGAGTTCATGATGGTAGAACCTAGGAGACGGATTGTACCTTGAGCTGACTGATTAAAATCACTTTCTGTCATACAGGAATAAATATTTTAAGACTCATATTTTTCTTAGAGATTATTTACATATGCAGGTCAGAGCAATATTCTTTTCATGTTTGTCAAGCATTTTAGCAGTCTTTTAAATGGACATCATTATACCCCTCGATTGTTACTTTGCAGGTATAGTAATAATTTAACTTTTGGTGGTGTAGTGCCTAAGGCATTTAACTGCTAACCAGAAGGCTGGTGGTTCAAACCTACTAGTCACTACCCAGAAGGAAGATTGGGTGCTCTACTTCCATAGTGATGTTGTTGTTGTTTGCCATCAAGTTGGACCCAACTCACAGCAATCCCTCCTTGGGTTTCCGAGGCAGTATCACTATGACAGTAGATTGCCCAGCCTTCCTTCTGAGGAGTGGCTGGTGGGTTTGAACTGCCAGCCTTCTGGTTAGCAGTCAAGTGCCTTAGGCACTATGCTACCAGAGCTCGGAAACACAAGGAGGTGTCACTATGAGTTGGATCTGACTTAATAGCAGTGAGTTTAATGCATTTTACTTAAAAATCTTCTAAGAACTAACTAGCATTTGAACATAAGCAATATTTTTGAAAAAGAGTTCTAAAGGGGTCAGTTTTATCTATATATCTCACCTTGACTTTTATTTTTATTGAGGTGAAATTTATATAACAAAATGAACTTTTTTAAAGTGAACAATTGAGTATCATTTAGCACATTTATAATGTTGTGGAACCACCACTTCATCTAGTACCAAACATTTTCATCAGCCCAAGAGGAAACCTGTTAAGCATTTACCCCCACCACCACCCTTGTCCCTAGCAGTCACCATTCAGCTTTCTGTTTCTCTAAATTTAACTTGAAGTTAATTTGAGACATAATTGAAGAAGAGTACTATGTACAATTGAAATCAGAAAAACTTTGGAATGTGATTGCTAAGAATCAAAAACCACCTCATTCTTTGCATGCTTTTCTAAGTACAGAAGACACATTGCCAAGGACTCAGTGGAAGAAAAGTTGAGAGTCACAGCAATTTGCAGTTTTAGTTTCATGAAAACCAAAAACCAAACACCCTCCAATTGAGTTGATTCTCATTCATAGCAACCCTCATTGGGGTTTCTGAGACAGTAAATCTTTTTGGGAGTAATTTGCCCTGTCTTCCTTCCAGGGAGTGGCTGGTGGGTTTGAACCGCCAGCTTTCTGGTTAGAGTCAAATGCTCCTTACTTTTAGCTTAGGTCACTCCACAGGAGTTTTAAGCAAACTCTCAGGCTTATTTGTATTACGTCATTGGGTTGTGAGAACTAAATTTTAATATTATATACAAAACTGAGCAACTGATATTTAATCCATTGTCTGGAATGTTTACCTTTTAGTTTTTCTTACTAAGTGGAAGAAACTTGGAATAGTAACAGACTTAAAAGATCTTACTTGAGGTTGCATTAAAAAATGCTTGTTAGAATTATATCAAAACACTTCGATTTCTACGAATCCAACTTCCGACTATTTTATTCAGCTAATCTTTGAGCATATTTAGTGTTGCGATTTCCTTGACCCTGTCTGCTCTCTCCCTAGTTGAATAAATCTCAGAAATCTTGCCCTTGACCCTGTCTATACCTGACCCCCTTCAAAAGCATTGACATTCTTACAAAGGCAATTGCTTTGTAGCTTTGCTTGTTTGTTTTAGTGGATTGAGTGAAGGGGGAAAAATTTGGTCTTTTTTTCTTTCTGAAATGAAGAGTAATGAATTTTGGACTTCCATAAATTTAGATCTGCTGCTAAATTTGAAGTTTTAATTTTGGTCTTTGAAAATATTCTCATATCCTTCGTTAATTCAAAATGATAATTCTGCTAATTAAATTGAAGTCTTAAAATTTGTAATGAGACATGAATAGCAGATTTAATTTTAGTAAAGATTTTTAATGGGTTGAAAATCAGTACAGGCTGGGGAATAAGAATTTAAAATTTGATACTAATCCTTTTTTCATTGTTATTAAAGAAAATTTTATTTAATAAATTTAGGTATTAGAATCCAAAAAACCAAGCCCACTGTCTTTGAAGTCAGTTCCAACTCATAGCGACCCCTTTTGGATTTCTAAGGTTGTAAGTCTTTGCGGAAGTAGACTGCCTCATCTTAGTCCTGCAGAGCAGCTGTTGGGTTTAAACCACTGATCCTCTGGTTAGCAGCCAAATGTCTTACCCACTATGCTACTTAAATTTTATATATGTGTATATACACACACACACACATATATAAAAGCAATAGGAGAAAGAATATATAAAAAATACTTACAATTCAGTTGAAAAAAGTTCTGATACCTTTGTAACATGACTTTTTCAGGAAAGTACTGAAACATATCAGCTGTTTGCTAATATTTGTATTTCTGTGTTTTTATATATGCCTTATTAAAAATTAAAAAAAAACTTTAGATTTAGCTTCGTTTTCTCAACTTCTAAAATGTTGATGTTGCTAAAATTTTAGTAGAGCAAATTGCAAGACTGAAGACCTACTCTATAAGGGGTTGACCTATTATCCCTTCTGATGCAACCTTTTTGAAAAAAGAAAAAAGATTGTGGTAAAATATGTATGACAAAAAAATTATCTTTTTAACTATTTTTAAGTGTACAATTCAGTGACGTTAATTACATTCACCATGTTATGTAATCATAACTACTGTCTATTTGCAAAAGTTTCTCGTCACCCAAAACAGAAAACTGCATAGCACTTAGGCAATAACTTCCTATTTCACTTTCCACCTACCCCTGGTAACCATTAATGAACTTTTGTTTCCATGCACTTGCCGTTTTTAGTTATCTCATATAGTGGCATCATACAATATTTGCCCTTTTATGTCTGGCTTTTATTTAGCATAATGTTTTTAAGGTTTATCTATGCCATAACATAGGAGCTCTGGTAGCGTAGTGCCTAAGGCACTTGACTGCTAACCAGAGGGCTGGCAGTTCAAACCCACCGGCCACTCCTCGGAAAGAAGATGGCGCAATCTACTTCCGTAGTGCTATGCCTTGTCAGGTTTGACTCGACGGCACATAACAACAACAACAACAACAACAACATGCCATAACATATAACAGAACTTCATTTCTGTTTATAGCTGAATGATAATCCATTATGTGGACATACCAACTATCTTTTTTAATCCATTTCTCTGTTGATGAACATTTCAGTTGTTTCTGCCTTTTGGCCATTCTGAATAATACTGCATTAACTATTGGTGAACAAGTACCTCTTTGAGTCCCTACTTTCAAGGTTTTGGGGTATATACCTAGGAGTGGAATTGCTGGGTCATATGGTAATTCTGAGGACCTCTGGTGACACAGTGCCGAAGACATTTGACTGCTAACCATAATGTTTACAGATGAAACCACCAGCCGTTCCACGGAAGGATGATGGGGCAATCTACTTCCATAAAGACTTACTGTTTGGAAACCTAGTTGGGGTTGCTGTGATTTGCAACCGACTCAATGGCAGTGAGTTTGGTTTTGGTTTTGGTTTATGGTAATTCTGTGTTTAACTTTTTGAGGAATGGCCAAGTTTTCCATTCCTGCTATACCATTTCACATTCCACATTCCAACCAGCAGTAGATGAGGGTTCCAATTTCTCCACATCTGTGCCAACACTTACTTTCCTTTCTCCTGAAAATAGCTATCCTAGTAAGCGTGAAGTTGTATCTCATTGTGGTTTTGAACATTTTTTCACTTCTTTCTTGGCCATTTGTAGATCTTTTTTGGAGAAATGTGTCAAGTCCTTTGTGCATATTTTGTTTGGATTGAGGACAGAGACAAAACAAACAAAATCATCCAGATGAGGGCAGTCATTAGCAGGCACACAGTGTAGAAGCCATTGGAATCTGAATCATAGATTCATAGAGTTAATTATATATGATAGGAACAAAGAAACTTGTCTGAAGATCATGATTGGCAGGTCAGTCCATCATTGTTGCACCTGGAATCACAGAAGCAGAGATAGGACCAAGGTTGGGATATGTATATACTTGGAGCTTAACAAAGATTACAGAATTGGTTCTGGGGTTTTGATTACCAGGCTCCATGGTGGTCTGGCTATAACTCATCATCATGTGACCTTGAGTCATAGTATCAGGACTCTAACCTTTAAATCAAATTAGATAATATGAGTCTGATTGGCTACTTTCGGTAAATGGTCAGAAAAGTTCCTTAGTTCTCTGTGTGAGCATCTTTCTGCATGTTTTTACATAATCTACCTTTTTTTTTTTTTTTTTAATTGTGATTTGGGTGAAAATTTAACAGAGCAAATTCACTTTCTGTACAGCAGTTCACATATACTTTGTCTCATGACATTGACTGCACTTTACCCCAATGCGACAACTCCCCTCCTACTTCCTCCTGATAGTTAGCTCTTCCCTGTGTCCATCCCTCCATGCACTCCTGCCTCCTGAGCATAGACAGCCTTTCTTTCTCCCGTGATTGTTCTCTCCAAGGAGTATATCTACCTCAGTTAAATGTTCACCTCATATGCCTGTCTTTTGTTTGGCTGGAAGCCACAGGTGTGGGTTCAATTCCAGACCTGAGGGGCTGCTAAGGGCCATAGTTTCAGTGGTTCCACCAGGCTCTATCAGACCAGCAAACCTGGTCCCCCCTTTTTTTTTTACCAGATGATTTAGAGTTTTGTTCCTCATTTTTCTCTCTCTCTATTAAAGATCTCCTATATAGATCCCCTTCCAAGTGGATGACAGTGGTAGCCAGGCACCATCTAGTTCTTCTAGTCTCATAGTCATATAGGCTGCAGATCGGATGGTGTACCAGTCGCTAGGACTAATTGTTTCCATGAATCTTTGGTTTTCTTCATTCTTCTTTGCTCTGGATGAGGAGAGACCCATCGTTGCATCTAGATGGCTTCTTGTAAGCTTTTAAGATCCCAGTCGCTACTCGCCAAAGTAGGAGGTGGAACAATGTTTTGTATAGTATGTTATGCCAGTTGAGCTTGATGTCCCTTGCAACTATGGTCCTGAACACACTGGTTCAACTACTTGATCCCTCTGGGTAATCTACCTTCATTTTTAATTAATTAATTTTTATTGTGATTTGGGTGAAATTTTACAGAACAGTTCATTTCATTCAATGTTTATATACATTTAGGTTCATGACATTGATTGCAATCCCCGTAATGTAACACTTTCTCCCTTTGGTTACCTTTTTCCCTGCATCCTTCCTTCGTATGCATTCCTGCCCTCTGAGCTGTCTCCTTGTGCAGATGCAGCCCTTCTAATCATCCGTGGTTGATTGTTCTCAGGAGCGCACCTACCTGGTGTAAATGTTCACCTTATAGACCTTTCTGTTGTTTGACTGGAAGCCATTGGAGTAAGTTCAATTCCAGGCCAGAAGGGTGACTCGAAGGCATAGTCTTAGGGGTTTCACCAGTCTATCAGACGAGTAAGGCTGATCTTTTTTTTATGAGTTTGAGTTTTATTCCACATTTTTCTCCCACTCTGTCTAAGATCTCCTGTACAGATAGATCCGTTTCCGAGTGGTTGACAGTGGTAGCTCGGCACTGTGTAGTCTTCTGGTCTCAGGGTCATGTAGGCCGAGGTTTGCATGGTCCACGAGTACCTTGGACTGTTACCATGTGTCTTTGGTTTTCTTCATTCTCCTTTGCTCCAGACAAAGAGAGACGAATTGTTGCATCTTTGATAGCCACTTGCAAGCTTTTAAGAGCCCATTCACTACTTACAAAGTAGTGTTGTTGTTATATGCTGTTGAGTCGGCCCCGACTCATAGTGACCCCTCCTTGGGTTTCCAAGGCAGTATCACTACAGAAGTAGATTGCCCAACCTTCCTTCTGAGGAGTGGCTGGTGGATTTCAGCCACCAGCCTTCTGGTTAGCAGTCAAGTGCTTTAGGCACTATGCTACCAGAGCTCCCACCCACGAAAGTAGGGTGTACAAAAATGTTTTTATGTAGTATGTTATGCCAGTTGAGCCTGAAGTCTCTCGTGACTATAGTCTTCAGTCTGGGCCTAGCAACTCACTCCCTCAAGAGATTTGGCTGTGGCAAATAAGTTGGCATTGCTCTTTGTTACCTCTATTGTATACGTGGACATTCTTACAGCATATGGAAATATGTATATAGAAATACTCTCTACCAAACTTAAATGTGGCCATGGATATATTCTTTTTTTGCCTAGCCATAGCTGATCATGTAACCTGTCTATGTATCCACCCTTAATGTTTTTTATTAGTGGTAATGCAGTATTATGTGTGCAAAGTATTTAACTGTGTTGTCTGTACCTCTGTGCACCTCTGTGTCTTCCTTTTGTTTAGTGTTATTGTGGTGCTTTTGGTATATTGGCTTTCTCTTCACCCAAATCAATACTTGTCTCTTACCAGTCTAGCAGTTTTCTCTTTCCTCCACTGGTAATAAAGTAATTTTGCTTCATGTATAAACCTTTCCTTCATTTTTTTACGGGAGCCCTGGTGGCGTAGTGCCTAAGACATTTGACTGCTGACCAGAGGCTGGGGTTCAAACCCACCAGCCACTCCCCAGAAGGAAGGTTGGGCAATCTACTTCCGTAGTTATACTGCCTCAGAAACCCAAGGAGGGGTCACTATGAGTCAGATCCGACTCCATGGCAGTGGTTGCGTTTTTTTGTTTTGTTTTGTTTTTCCCTTCTTACAGTACTGGGTTCAGTATAATACTTGTCCTTCTGTGATTGACTTACTTCGCTCAGCAAGTTCATCCTCCATTTTCACCCATCTTAATAGCTGTTTCACAGAGTGTTCATTATTCTTCAGCATTACATAGTGTACTCCATTGTGTGTATGTACCATAATTTGGTTATCCATTCCTCCATTGATGGGCACTGAGGTTCTTTCCATCTTTGCTATTGTAGATAGCGTTGCAGTGAACGTGGATGTGCATGTATCTATTTGTATCCTGGTTCTCATTTCTCTTTTTTTTCCAGGGAGCCACTGGTGAGCTTGAACTGCCGATCTTTTGGTTAGTAGCCATGTGCTTAACCATGGCCCCATGAGGTTTCCCTCTAGTTCTCATTTCTTTAGGATATTTACCTAGTAATGAGATTGCTGGTTCAAATGGTATTTCTATATCCAGCACTTTAAGGAAGTACCATACTGTTTTCCACAGTAATTGTATCATTTTACAGTCCCCTCAGCAGTGTGTAAGAGTCCCAATGTCTCCACACACTCAACAACATTTGTTATTTTCTGTCTTGTTGAACTTTGCTATTATTGTTGGAGTGGGGTCGTATATTGTTGTTTTGATTAGTATCTCTAGTGGCTAATGATCATGAATTCTTCTTCATTTGTTTGGCCACCTGAATATCTTCTTTGGTGAAGTGTCTGTTCCTGTTAGTTTTTAAAATTGGATTGTATATCTTTTTGATGTTGAGGTGTTGGGAGTTTTCTATAAATTTTAGAGATAAGTCCTTTATCAGATTTATCATTGCTGAATTTTTTTTTTTTTTTCTCAATCTGTGGGTTCTTTTTTTTTCTCTTCTGGAGAAGGCTTTTGATACACATAAGAATTTAATTTTTAAAAGATTGATCTCTGCAGCCACTGTGTCAATCCAGCTCATTGAAGACTTTCCCCTTTTTCACTAACCCTCTCTCTACCACCCATGATATCCTTCTCTAGGAACTGTTCCCTTCTGACAACATAACCAAAGTAGGTGAGATGAGGTCTGGCCATTCTCACTTCCAAGGAGCATTCCGGCTGCACTTCTTCCAGGACAGATTAGTTTGTTCTTCTGGCAGCCCGTGGTACCTTCAGTATTCTTCACCCACACCACAGCTCAGAACCATCAACTCTTCCTCAGTCTTTTTTATTCATTGTCCAGCTTTCACATGCATATGAGACAATTGAAAATACCATGGCTTGGGTTAGGCACACCTTAGTCTTCAAGGAGACATCCTTGTTTTTTAGCACTCGAAAGAGGTCTTTGGCAGTGGATTTGCCCAGTGTATTACATTGTCTCATTTCTTGCCTGCTGCTTCCATTGATGTTGACTGCTGCTTCCATTGATGTTGATTGTGGAACCCAGTAATGTGAAATCTTTGACTACTTCAGTATTTCATTCATTTGTCATGATGCTGCTTATTGATCCAGTTGTGAAGATTTTCATTTTCTTTATGTTAAAGTGTAATCCACACTGCAGACTGTAGTCTTTAATCTTCAGACTGTAGTCTTTAATCTTCATCAGTGAGTGCTTCAAGTCATCTTCATTTTGAGCAAGCAAGGTTGTGTTGTCTGCATGTCACAGGTGATTAATGAGTCTTCCTCCAATTCTGGTTCAGCGTTCTTCATATAATCCAGCTTCTTGGATTATGTGCTCAGCATACAGGTGGAATAAGTATGGTGAAAGGATACAGCACTGATGCACACCCTTCCTGATTTTAAACCATGCAATATCCCCTTGTTCTGTTCAAACAACAGCCCCCTCATCTATGAACAGGTTCCTCATGAACACAATTAAGTGTTCAGAATTCCCATTCTTCTCAATGTTATCCATACATAATTTGTTATGATCCACACAGTCGAATACTTCTGCATAGTCAGTAAAGCACAAGTTAACATCTTTCTGGTGTTCTTTGCTTTCAGCCAAGATCCATCTGACATCAGCAGTGATATCCCTCATTCTACATTCTCTTCTGAATCCAGCTTGCATTTCTGGAAGTTGCCTGTCAATATACTGCTGCAACCATTTTTGAGTTATCTTCAGCAAAATTTTACTGATGTATGATATTAACGATACTGTTTGATAATTTCCACATTCTGAGGGATCACCTTTCTTTGGAATGAGTACAAATATGGATCTCTTCCAGTTAGTTGGCCAAGTAGCTACCTGCGACATAACTTGGGATAGATGTGTAAGTGCCTCCAGTGTGGCATCTGTTTATTGAAACATCTCATTGGGTATTCCGTCAATTCGTGGAGCCTTGTTTTTTGCAATTCCTTCAGTTCAGCTTCGACTTCTTCCTTCAGTACCATTGGAATTTATCTACCTAATGTAGATATTGACCTTATACACCTGTCTGTTGTTTGGCTAGAAGCCATGTGAGTGAGTTCAATTCCAGGCCCGAAGGTTGAGTAGGGGCCGTCATCTCGGGCATTTCACCATTCTCTTTTCAGAGGAATAAGCCTTGTCATTTTTATGATTTTGAGGTTAGTTACACATAGTTCTCCCACTCTATTCAGGATCTCCTACACTGATCCCTTTCTGAGTTGTTGATACTGGTAGTTGGGCACGATCTAGTTCTTCTGGCTTCAGCATAATGTATGCCAAGGTTTTCATGGTCTGCTAGTTCCTTTAGACTAATTGGTTCCGTATGTCTTTGGTTTCTTCCTTGTTCTTTGGCCTGGACAAGGAGAGACCTGTTGTTGTATCTTAGATGGCCACTTGCAAGCTTTTAAGATCCCATCGCCACTCACCTAATTAGGATGTAGAACAATGTTTTTGTGTAATATGTCAGCTGAGCTTGATGTCCCCCAGGTGTTTGGCTGTGGCTAAGAAGTTATCATAACTTTGCCCCATTA
>NW_006921762.1:3284671-3296481 GCF_000298275.1 Orycteropus afer afer
TCCTTGGGTTTCCAAGGCAGTATCACTACGGAAGTAGGATTGCCCAACCTTCCTTCCGAGGAGTGGCTGATGGGTTTGAACCGCCAGCCATCTGGTGAGCAGTCAAGTGCCTTAGCCACTATGCTACCAGAGCTCCCACTTTCCCTGTAGCAGCTCACTATATGATCATTCTTAAAGCTTATTTATGTAGATCTCTTAGAGTTTCTTGTAGTAGTGTTTTGTAGTTTTCTTTGTATAGGTCTTTTGTGTCCCTGGTAAGATTTATTGCCAAGTATTTTATCTTTTTGGTAGCTATTGTAAATGGTATTGCTTTCCTTTCTTTCAGAGTTCTTTTTGTTGGTGTATAGGAATCCAACTGATTTTTATATGTTGATTTTGTAACCTGCCACTATGCTGAGTTTTTTTATTAGTTATTGTAGTTTTCTTGCTGAGTCTCTGGTATTTTCTGTGTACAGGATCATATCCTTTGCAAATAGAGACAGTTTTACTACTTCCTTACCAATTTGGATACCTTTTATTTCCCTTTCTTGCCTTACTGCTCTGGCTAGGATTTCCAATACAGTGTTGAATAGAAGTGATGATAGAGGACATCCTTGTCTGGTTCCCATTCAAAATGGGAATGATTTTAATGTAGCTCCACTGAGAATAATGTTGACTGTTGGTTTTGCATATGTGTCCTTTATTATGTTGAGAAATTTCCCTTGTATTTCTATTTCTCTGAGAGTTTTTATCAGGAATGGATGTTGGATTTTACCAAATGCCTGTCTACATCGATTGATATGATCATGTGGTTCTTTTCCATTATTTTATTTATCTGATGGATTATATTGATTGTTCTTCTAATGTTGAACTGTCCTTTCATACCTAGTATGAATTCCACTTGGTCATGGTGTATTATTTTTCTGATATGTGTTGGAGTCTGTTGGCTAGGATTGATTTTTGCATCTATACTTATGAGGGGTATTGTCTGTAGTTTTCCTTTTTAGTGATGTTTTTGCCTGGTTTTGATAACAGAGTTATGCTTGCTTCATAAAATCAATTTTGGGAGCATTCCAGCCTTTTCTGTGTTGTGGTGTAGTTTGAGTAGGATTGGTGTCAGCTCTTCTCTGAATGTTTAGTAGAATTTTCCAGTGAAGCTGTCTTGGCCAGAACCTTTTTTTTTTTTTTTTTTTTAAATGACCTGTTCAATTTCTTACTTTGTTATGGGTCTGTTTGAGTTTTTACCTCAATCTGTATAAGTGTAGGGAAATAATGTGTTTTTAGAAATCTGTCCATTTCTTCTAGGTTTTCAAATTTGTTGGAAGTATAGTTCTTCATAAAAAAAACAAAAACTAAATTCACTGCCTTGGAGTCCGAACTGACTCATAATGACCCCTCCTTGGGTTTCCAAGGAGGAGTCACTACAGAAGTAGATTGCCCAACCTTCCTTCTGAGGAGTGGCTGGTGGGTTTAAACCACCAGCCTTTTGGTTAGCAGTCAAGTGCCTTAGGCACTATGCCACCAGAGCTCCCATGTTGTTGTTGTTATGTGCCATCGAGTTGGACCTGGCTCATAGTGACCCCTCCTTGAGTTTCCAGGGTGGTATCACTGCGGAAGTAGATTGCCCAACCTTCATTCTGAGGAGTGGCTGGTGAGTTTGAACCACCAGCCTTCTGGTTAGCAGTCAAGTGCCTTAGGCACTACGCTACCAGAGGTCCTAGAGCTCCCATAGTATCCTGATGTTATTCTTTTTATTTCTGTTGGTTTTGTTGTAATTTCACCCATTTCATTTCGTATTTGTGTTATTGGCATCTTCTTTACCTTTGTTAAGTTTGCCAGTAGTTTATTGATTTCATTAATCATCAAAGAATCCATTTTTTGTATTGTTGATTCTGTTGTTTTCTGTTTCATTTATTTCTGCTCGAATCTGTATTATTTTCTTCTGTGACTGTAGGCTTTTTTTGCTGCTCTTTCTCTGATTATTGGAGATGTTGAGCTAAGGTGTTGATTTTGGCTCTTTTCTGATGTGTGCATTTATTGCTATAAATTGCCATCTGATCACTGCTTTTGCTGTGATCCCAAAGATTTTGGGATGTTGTGTTTTCATTTTTATTTGACTCAAGGAATTTTAAAATTTCATTTCAGTTCCTTAATCTTCCTGCGGGGCTCTGGTAGCATAGTGCCTAAGGCATTTGACTGCTAACCAGAAGGCTGACGGTTCAAACCCATCAGCCACTCATAGGAAGGAAGGTTGGGAAATCTACTTCCATAGTGATACCACCTTGAAAACCCAAGGAGGGCTCGCTATGAGTTGGGTCCAACTCAATGGCAAATAACAACAACAGTCTTCCTACTGTTGATTTCTAATTTTATAGCATTGTGATCTGAGAAGATGCTTTCCAATATTTCATTGTTTTAAGTTTATTGAGGCTTGCTTTGTGGTATAACGTATGGTCTAGAGAGTATTTCTCGTGAGCTGGAAAAGAATGTGTACTGTACTGTTGTTGGGTGAAGTGCTCTGTGTATATGTATAAGATCAAGTTGATTGACTGCAGGTATTTTATACCACTGGTGTCTGTACAAGATTAGCCTCAGCTGAATCTATCCTTGGTCTAGAGTTATATCTCTATTCACTGACCCCAGTCTGATCATCTCAGGTGTTTATGTGTTTATCTGTATAGCCTAGTGTTTGGTGTTAATGGCAATATAGTATTGTGGACACATTGGTTGGTTTTAGCATCTGTTGTCTATCTCTTATGTGCATAGTTCCGTGTCTTCTCATTTCCCAATGTTATCATGGTGGTCTTATATCCTTCCTGCATATCCCTCCCCCTACCCATGTCAGCGTGTAAGCCCGAACTAGCCCTAATTTAATCCCTCTCATTCCCTCCCCATCCTGGTAACCTACTGGGTGAATTCTCTTTCCCAAGCAAACTGTTCTCTGTCTTTTTACAGTAATGAGCTCATACAGTACTTGTCCTTCTGTGATTAACTTATTTCACTCAGCATAATGTCCTCCAGGTTCATCCATGTTGCAAAACAATAGAAACAATAGAAGACAGACACAGAGTAATCCCTCACAGACATCCCAACACTATGGGAGAGAGATCCAGTAGATCTACTACCTCAGGACCGTAGTACTGGGGTATACCAGACTCAGTTGTCACAACAAAATACATAGAAGTGTTGCTCCACATCCTACATTGGTGAGTAGCAACTGGGGTCTTAAAAGCTTTCAAGCAGCCATCTAAGATGTAGCTAATGGTCTCCTAGGAGCTCTGGTAGCATAGTGGCTAAGGCACTTGACTGCTAACCAGAAGGCTGGCGGTTCAAACCCATCAGCCACTCCTCAGAAGGAAGATGGGGCAATCTACTTCCGTAGTGATACTGCCTTAGAAACCCAAGGAGGGATCGCTATGAGTCGGGTCTGACTCGACAGCACATAACAACAACAACAACAATAGTCTCCCAACGACAGTAGTGAAGAAGAATGCAAAAAACAAAAAAACAAAAACCAAGGGCATTTAAAAATAATCAGCCCTAGGACACAATGGCCCTCAAGATCAGAAGAACTGGATGGTGCCTGGCTACCAGTGCCAACCACTCAATCTGGAGATCCTGGATAGAGTGGGAGGGAAAACGTGGAACAAAACCCAAAAACTAAAGGCCAGAATTACTGGTCAGATGAAATCTTGTGAGACTCCCAATACTATGGCCCTGAAATACATTAAGCACCTGGAATAAAACTCACCCCCAGGGGCGGGCTCTCAGCCCAATAGTTAGCGAGATCTACACACAGACCACTCAACCCAGAATTCCGTACCCACATGCTCAATGGTAATGTATCCCTTAGAGCAGTAGACCATGGGACACCAGAGGACCAATATTCAAACTGAGGAAATGCAGGACAAACAGGAGTGCATAATTATGAGGGGCACAGGGAGAGGGTTGCAGGGTAGGGAGGGGAGGAAAAAAAAAAAGATCAAGTTGATTGATTGTATTACTTAGTTCTCTGTGTCTTTGTTGAGTTTCTTTCTTGTTCTATCCTTCATTGAAAGTCGTGTATTAAATTCTCCAACTATTCTGTGGAGTCATCTGTTTGTCTTCCCAGTTCTGTTAAAGTCTGATTTATGTTATTATCTTGGGGCTTTGTCATTTGTGCCAAGACATTAATTATGGTTATGTTCTCTTATTCAGTAGATAATTTTATCATTGTATCATGTTCTTTCTTGTATCTTTCATGATTTTTTCTTAAAGTCTATTTTGTCAGAAATTAATGTTGTTACTCCTGCTCACTTTTGATTTCCAGTTGCTTGATATATGTATTTTTTAACCTTTAATTTTTAGTCCATTTTTGTCTTTGTGTCTAAGGTGAGTGTTTTTGTAGATAGCATATTGATGTGTCATGTTTTCTTATCCAATCTGCAACTCTCCATCTATTGATTGGTGCATTTAATCCATTTCCATTCAGTGTAATTATCAAGAAGTATGGATTTATTCTCATCATTTTATTACATGTTTTGTTGTGGAGTTGCTGATTTCTTGTTCCATGTTATTTTTGTGCTGAGCTCATTTTGTTTATGGATTTTTTTAAATCATTATTTCTTTCTTTGCTTTTGTTTTAGTATTTGGTAAATATTTGTACCTTTCCTTTTTTTTTTTAGTTTTTCTGTTTGATGAGAAGGTTTGTTAATTTTCTTTGCAGTCACCCTGTGATTTATTGTTTTCTTCCCAGGTTTAAAATAGTCTCTAAATCATCTTGACTTCCTCTCTGTTTGGAAGTTCTGTACCTACAATATTTATCCCCTTCTTTTGGTTTGTAGTTGTCCTCATTAACCAATTGATATATCTGGATTCCTGTTTAGGGTCTTAAAACTTTAAACAGGAATCCAGATTACTTTTCATTTTTCTCCTGCTGCTTTCAGGATTCTTTCTTTTTGTTTGTTTTTGGTAATTATGAGTATGATAGATATTACTTGGTGATTTTTTGGGGGGCTATATTCTTTTTGGGGATCATCAAATTTCTTGAATGGGATATCTTCTTTCATTAAATTAGGTAAGTTCTCTTCTGATAAATCTGATACTTTTCTCAATGGTTTTATTTGTCTCTTCCTGTTCTGGAATTTCGATCACATGTATGTTACTCTTCCTGATGGTGTCCCATATGAATCTTCAGCTTCCTTCATTTTGTTTTGATCTTTTTTTTTTTTTTTTTAATTTATTGCTTAACAAAGTTGTGTTGATAGTATTGAGAGATTTGTCATCAGTCTCACTAATTCTGTGTTCTGTTTATTCGATTCTACTCCTTTGCCCTTCTATGTGTTACCTATTTCTGAAATCTTAGTATTAATATTCTGGACTTCTATTTGCTGTTCTTGTGTGGTTTCTAATTTTTCCTGTCAGTTTGTTCTTGTATTTTTTTTCTAAATTGTTCTGGATTTTGTCTATATTTTCCTTAATTTTGTCAGTGTTTCCCTTAATCTGTCTCTCCGTCCATTGAAGGGACCTAAATATAATTCTTTTGAATTCCTTATCAGGTAGTTCCAGTGCTGCTGCTTCTTCAGGGAGGTTTTCTGGGTCTCATGTTTGTACTGCTTTATCTTGCTTCTTTATGTGAGCTGGATGGTCAGTTGTCTCTGAGACTTTGTGATGTCTTTGCATTTATATTTAATTGGTGATTGTATGTTGGTCTTCTGCCCAAGGTTTATTTTTTAAATTCCCTTATATTTAGTTTTGATGTATCCTGTGAGTAGGACTGTTGTGCTTATCTATTTCCTAGTTTGGCAGCACTTAGGCACTCACTACCTGTTTCCTGGTGAGTGTGATAGAGGATGAGAATGTGTGCACAAACCTCTGTTAGCTGTTTGTGTAGAGCAGTTGAGGGTGAGTTTTGGGCTGATATCCACCATCATCTACTGTTGATCAGTTGGCTTAGAAGCAAGTGGTGGCCCTTGCCCAGTGGGTGGGGCTTCAGGAGGTACACATGTGGTTGGGTCATGTGGACACAGTTGCTGTCTCTCATTTGGTTGGACAAAAAAAAAAAAAAAACCACAAACTGCAGAGGCAAGGAGTAATAACTGCCAAAAAAAAAAAAAGGCAATAAATGAAAAGAAAAATTAAAAAAGGGAAGAAAAGACAAATGAAGGACAAAGAGGAAAAAAACATATCTTTGAGGGGAAAATAAGAAAAAAGAGCAAGAGAAACAGTAATAAAAGAAATGATGCTAATGCAAAAAGAAAGACAAAGCATGGGAAGAACAGGAAGGGAAAAGAAAAAAAAAACCCAACAAGAACCAGGGAAAGAAAAGAGAAAAAAATAAGGAAGAAAAAAAAAATAAAAACAAATACAAAACTGGGGGCTCTGGTATCTGGGCTGTTTCTTTTGGCCACACAGGTAATGAGAAGTGGAATATCTGGGCTTGGTTCTAGTTACTGTCTATCCAGAAGGCAGCTGAGGGTAGGGCACCTGATCTTGGATGAGTTTGTACTGACCCAGAATATGTGTAGAGGCAGGACACCTGAACTTGGAAAAAGTTTCTGCTGGCCTGAACTGGAGTGAGAGCAAGGCATCTGGTTCCAGAAGGAATTTGTGCCTGCCCAAAATGAAGCGGGAGTTAGAGCTTCTGGTTTCAGAAAAAGTTCCTGCTGTCCTGAAAGGGGGTTTGGTGTAGGTTGCATGGTCCCAACAAAAGTTCTTGCTGGTTCTAAATGCTGCTGGGAGCAGGGCGATTAATGTAGGACCTAGTTCCTATGTACCTAGAAGGCACCTGGGGGCAGGGAACCTGATCAGATCCTGCTGATCCTGACAGTGTTTGGTGGTATGGTTCCTGGATCCAACAGAAGTTCCTGCTGGTCCAAAAGGTGATTGGGAGCAATGCACCTGGTTCCAGAGGGAATTCCAGCCAGCTCAAAAAGCAGCTGTGGGAAAGGCATCATCTAGTTCCAGTCAAAAGTTCTTGCTTTCTCTAAGTGTTCGTTCTCAGGATGAAAAGCTCTATTCCCAGAAAAAAAGTTCTTGCCATCCCAAAAGCTGAATGGGTGTAGGTTACCTGATACCAGAAAAAATTCCTCTGGCCCAAAGGTGGCTTAGTGCTGGGACCAGTTCCTGCCTGCACAGAAGGCAGCTGGTTGCAGGGTGCCCAGACCGGTATGGAATTCCTATCAGTCCAGAATATGGGTGAGGGTGGGGGATAGCCACACCTCTGTTCACTGAGAGGGTGTAGAGTACAAGGGGAACAAGGAGAATATTGCACCTTTCTGGTTGTTGGCCACCCATGTGGCTGCCTGTGCAGTCCTCAGCAAGTGGAGCCAATTTAGGTTGCTGCCTGGATTGGAATGCTACTTGCAAATATTCACAATGGCCTTGCATCAGGAAGCTGACAGTTCACAGGTCGTTTGCCTCCTTATTTGTTTTCATTCAGTTTCTTCTACTAGTTGGTATTTAATCCCCTTCTTTATTCTTCTCTTTAAAGTGCAGGGTTCCAGGATTATGTTCTGTATCTGTGTCAATTAGTTTTTCATTACTTTGTTGTAGAGGGTCTGTGTAGCTTGTGTGCCTGTTCTGCTGTCTTGCCAGGAAATCTTGGGTTATGGGCTTTTGTGAGGAAGATCTCAAAGGTAAAGTGTGCTACTTTTGTAACATTGTGTCAAGAGTACATATTATAAACAAGATTTATGACTGTTGATATTTACTTTGATCACCTGGCTGAAGGTAGTATCTATCAGGTTTCTCCTCTATAAAGTTACTCTTTTATTTCCCCTTTCCATGTTGTACTCTTAGGAAGGAGTGTTAAGTTATGCTTTCTCTTCCTTGGGGTGGAATATCTACGTAATTTATTTGGAATTTTTATGCGTGGGAGATTTGTCTCTTTTCCCTCATTTATTTATTCACTAATTTATTTTTATCTTTATTATTACTCTTTGTTGCCATTGAGTTGATTTCAAATTTATGGGGACCCCATGTGTGCAGAATAGAAATGCTGCAAAGGGTTTTCAAGGTTGTGACCTTTTGGAAGCAGATCGCCAGGCTTATCTTCCAAGGTACTTTGAGTATGTTTAAATCACCAACCTTTTGGCTAGTCAAATCATGGGACATAAGGGCCCAATATCATTTTTTTGCATGTGGTTATCTAGTTGTCCTAGTATCATTTATTGAAACCATCATTCTTTCTCCATCAAATGATGGTAGTACCCTTGTCAAAAAAGCAACTGAATGTAAATGTGAAGATTTATTTTTGGACTTTAAGTTCTGTACCTGATTTTGTAGTATGTTTTGAAATTGGGAAGTGTGAGTCCTCCACATTTGTTCTTTCTCAAGATAGTTTTTGGCAATTGACATCCCTTGCAATTTCATAGGAATATCTGATAAGATTTTAAATTTCTACAAATAAGCCAGCGATGTGTACATTTATTAATTTAGATTTTCTTTCAAAACTGTTTTATATTTTTCAGTATATATTTTATACTTTGTTAAATAAGTTCCTAAATATTTTTTTTCTTTTTGATGCCATTACATAGAATTGTTTTCTTAATTTCATTTTCAGATTATTCATTGAGAGTATATAGAATGTAAATGATTTTTATATATTGATCTTTTATTCTCCAACTTTGCCAGATTCATTTATTATTTCTAATAGTTTTTTCTTAGATTCCCTAGGATTTTATATATATAAGATCATGTCACCTGCAAATAGCCATAATTTTACTCCTTTTCCAATCTGGATGCCATAACTTAATCTTAAATTAATCTTCCTTAACTGCTCTGGTCGACTCTCCAGTACATTGTTGAATTCAAGTGGCATGAGCTTATCTTGTTCATGGTCTTAATGGGTTTTTTTTTTTTTTTTTTAGATCCTCTTTATTGGATTGAGAAAGTTTTTTCTATTCCTGGTTGGTTGAGTGTTTTTAGCATGAAAGGGTAATTAATGCATTTTATCAAATGCTTTTTCTATGTCTATTGATGTAATTATGTGGCTTTTGTTTTTTATTCTGTTGGTATACTATATTACATTAATTGATTTTTAGATGCTATGCCAACCTTGCATTCCTGGGATAAATCCAACTTGGTCATGGTTTTTTTTTTGAAATAGACTTTAGTTTTTTATGGTTACAGAAAACTTATGCAGAATGCAGTTTTCCATATATCCCTTTCCCTTTGCACACCATTTCTCCTATTAACATCTTGCATTTCTGGATATATTTGTTGTAACTGACAAACCAATATTGATATATTGATATATATTAGTAACTAAAGTTCATGGTTTACATTAGGATTCACTCTTTGTGTTGTATAGTCCTTTTTTTTTTTTTTTTTTTAATTGTGGTAAAATATGTGTAACAAAACTCTTGCCACTTCAGAGAAGAATGGCTGTTCTTTTTAAATAAGTTGCTAGAGTCAGTTTGGTACTGTTTTATTGAGTCCATATTCTTAAAAAGTACTGATCTGGAATTTGTTTTTTTCTTTTCATATCTTTGACCTCATAGAATGAGTTGGAAAGTCCTTCCTCCTCTTTCATATTTTGGAAGAGTTTGTGAAGAATTGGTATTAATTCTTTAAATTTTTGGTAGAATTAACCATTGAAGCCATTTAGTCTAGGTTTTTCTGTGTGGGAAGTTTTTTGGTTACTAATTTGATGTCTCTACTTACTATATATCTAACCAGATTGGTTGCCTATTCCCTCTTAAGCCAGTTTTTGTATTTTTTAAATCTTTATAGAAATTTCTCCATTTCATCTGAGTTCTATAATTTATTGGCATATATTTGTTCATAGTATTCCTTCATAATCCTTTTTATTTCTGTAACATTGGAAGCAGTGTCCCTCTTTCATGTCTGATTCTAGTAATTTGAGTTGTTTTTTGCTTTAACATTTTGTTGATTTTTAACATCTTTTCAAAGAGTCAGCTTTTGGTTTCATGGATTTTTCTCTACTTTTCTACTCTGTATTTTACTAATGTCCATTATAGTCTTTCTTTATTTCAGTTTGCATTAGGATACTTTTCTTTTTCCAGTGTCTCAAGTAGAAAGTTAAATTTGTGATCTGATATCTTTTTTTTTTTTTAATATAGGCATTTACAGCTATAAATTTCCCTTTAAGCACTGCTTTAACTGCATCCATAAGTTTTGGTATGTTAATGTCATCATTTTTATTCATCCCAAAGTATTTTCTAATCCCTCTTATTATTTCTTCTTTGACCCACTGGTTATTTAGGAGTATGTTGTTTAGTTTTCACTTATTTGTGAATTTCTAATATCTCTTGCTGTTACTGATTTCTCATTTTATTCCATTGTGGTCAGAGAATGTACTCTGTATTATTACTGACCTTTTAGATTTACTGAAATTTGTTTTATGAGTAAGCATATGATCTATTCTAGAAAATGTTCCATGTGCACCTGAGAAGAATATAGTTTCCTGTTATTAGGTATAGTATTCTACAGATGACTGTTAGGTCTAGTTCGTTTATAGTGTTGTTTGACTCCTGTATCCTTTTTGTTCTGTGCAATGCTACTCTGGATGGCAAGGCCCTAGGTTTCCTCACAGTGTCCCATTAGCCCAATTGACTGACTTTCTTTTTACAAAAAAAAAAAAAATTTATTGTGATTTCAGTGAACGTTTACAGAGAAAATTCATTTTCCATACAGCAGTCCATATACTTTTTGTTTCGTGACATTGACTGCAATTTCTCACAGTGTTACAGCTCTCTTCCCACTTCCTGACTGTAGTTATCTTTTCCCTGTGTCCTTCCTTCCTATGCATTCTGTTCCCTGAGTTATCTCGCTGTGCAAACACTGCCCTCTGTTCTCCCACAGTTGATTGCACTAAGGAGAGTTTTCTACCTGATGTAAATGTTCATCGTAAATGTCTGTCTTTTGTGTTTGGCCACAACTGAACTCAGAGGAATGAGTTCAGTTCCAGACCTGAAGGGTAACTAGGGTCTGTAGTCTCGGGGTCTCACCAGGCTTTATGAGACCAGTAAACCTGGTCTTTTTTTTTTTTTAATGATTTTGAGTTTTATTCCACGTTGTTCTCCCATGCTATCTGGGATCTCCTGCACCGATCCCATTCCAGGTGGTTGACAGTGGTAGCTGGGCACCATATGTTTCTTCTGATCTCATGGTCATGTAGGCTGAGGATTGCATGGGCTACTATACTAGTCCCTTGGACTAATTGTTTCCGTGCATCTGGTCTTTACATCTGGACGAGGAGAGACCCATTGTTGCATCTAGATGGCCACTTGCAAGCTTTTGAGATCCCAGTCAGTAGTCACCAAAATAGGATGTAGAACAATGCTTTTGTGTAGTATGTGACACCAGTTGAGCTTTATGTCCCCTGCAACCATGGTCCCGAGCCCATAGGTCCAACTACTTGCTCCCTCAGGGTGGTTGGCTGTGGCCAAAAAGTTACCATAACTTTGCCCTTTGTTAGTGCAATACAAATACATATGTAAAAATATTATCTGCTATATATGGGAGCTCTGGTAGCATAGTGCCTAAGGCACTTGACTGCTAACCAGAAGACTGGCAGTTCAAACCCACCAGCCACTCCTCGGAAGGAAGATGGGGCAATCTACTTCCATAATGATACTGCCTCGGAAACCCAAAGAGGGGTTGCTATGAGTCGGGTCCAGCTCGACGGCACATAACAACAACAATGACAACAACAAGAAGCTTCATATATGGTCATAGATATACTCAGTTTTGCCTGGACATACCTGATCATTTGGCCTGTCTACCCATGTGTTTCTGGTATTCTTTGCCTTAAGCCAAGATCCATCTGACAACAGCTATGATATCCCTTGTTCCACGTCCTCTTCTGAATCCAGCTTGCACCTCTG
>NW_006921762.1:3297571-3336763 GCF_000298275.1 Orycteropus afer afer
ATTGGGAAGGTCAACCATGAAGGAACTGTTTCAAGTGCTGAGGAGCAAGGATGTCTCCTTGAGGACTAAGGTGTGCCTGACACAAGCCATGATATTTCCAGTCGCCTCATATGCATGTGAGAGCTGGACAATGAATAAGGAAGACCAAAGAAGAGTTGATGCTTTTGAGTTCTGGTGCTGGTGAAGAATTCTGAAAGTACCATGGACTGCTAAAAGAACTAACAAATCTGTCCTGGAGGAAGTGCTCCTGAAATGCTCCTTGGAAGCGAGAATGGCCAGACTTCATCTTACTTATTTTGGTCATATTGTCAGAAGGGACCATTCCCTGGAGAAGGATGGAGGGTTGATGAAAGAGGGGGAGGCCTTCAATGAGATGGATTGACACAGTGGCTGCAATGATGGGCTCAAGCATAGCAGGGATCATGGAGCTGGTGCGGAATTGGGCAGTGTTTCATTCTGCTGTGCATGGGGTCGCTATGAGTCGGAAACGGGTCGACAGCACCTAACAACAACACCCATGTGTTTACCCATAGATTAATGTTTGTTATCACTAACAATGCAGTATTGTATACGTAAAAGAATTTATCTTTGTTGTCTGTACTTCTTGTGTACCTCTCTGTGTCTTCCTCTTCCTCAGGCCCACTGTGTTGATCATTTACTTTTGGTACACTGTCCTTCCCTTCACTGAAATCAGTTCTTGTTTCTACCTATCTAGCAGTGTTCCCTTCTCCTCCTCCCATCCTAGGTAACTAACAAAGTTTCCTTCCACATATAAACCTTTTCTTGACTTTTTACAATAGTGAACTAATACAAGTTATTTGTCCTTCTGAGATTGACTTCAGTCAGCATAATGCGTCTTCCAAGTCCATCCACGTTGTGCAGTGTTTCACAGATTCTGCATTATTCTTCAATATTGCATAGTATTCCATTGTGTGTATGTACCGTAGTTTAGTTGTCAGTTTTTCTGTTGATGGGCACTTGGGTTGTTTCCATCTCTTTGCTATTGTGTATAGTGCTGCAGTGAACATGGTTGTGCATATATCTGTTCTTGTCCTGGTTCTATTTAAGTCTTTGATCCATCTGGAGTTAGTTTTTGTGTATGGTGTGAGTGTGGACCTTGTTTCATTTTTCTGCAAATGGATAGGCAGTTTTCCACTAATGGTTTGTTAAAGAGACTATCTATCTTTTCTATTCACCATTTGTTAAAGAGACTATCTATTTCTTCCCCATTTAATGGATTTTGACTGTTTATTAAACAAAGGTTAGCTGACTGTAGGTTGATGGATCTATTTCTAGGTTCTCAATTCTATTCCACGGGTTTTTGTGTCTGTAATTATACCAATAACAGGCTATTTTGACTACTGTGGCTGTGCAGCAGATTTTGAGATCCAGGAGTATGAGACCTCCTACTTTTTTCTTTTTCAATAGTGCTTTGCTTATATGAGGTCTTTTCCCTTTCCATATAAAATTAGTGCTTGTTTTTTCCATATCCTCGAAGAATGTTGATGGGATCTGGATTAGGATTGAATTGAAGGTATAGATTGCTTTGGGTAGAATTGACATTTTCACAATGTTCAGGCTTCCTATCACTAGCATGGTATGTTCTTCCATTTATGTAGATCTCATGGTTTCTTGGAGTAGTGTTTTGTAGTTTTCTTTATACAGGTCTTTTGTGTCTCTAGTGTGGTTTATTCCCAAGTGTTTTTTCTTTTTGGTGGTGTAGTGCCTAAGGCATTTTCTGCTAACCAGAAGGCTAGTGGTTCAAACCCACCAGCCACTTCTCAGGAGGAAGGTTGGGCAATTTACTTTCTTAGTGATACCACCTCAGAAACCCAAGGAGGAGTTGCTATGAGTTGGATCTGACTCAACAGCAGTGAGTTGGTTTTTTTTGTTTTTTTTTTTAATTGTAAATTGTACTGATTTCCTTGTTTCCTTTTCATCAGTCTCTTTGCTGGTGTATAGGAATCCAACTCATTTTTGTATGTTGATCTTGTATCCCACAACTATGCTAAATCACTCAGTTAGTTGCAGTAGTTTTCTTGCTGAGTTTCTTCAGTTTCCTATGTATAGGAACATATCAGCAAATAGGGATAGTTTGACTTCTTCCTTACCAATTTGGATGCCTTTGATTTCCCTTTCTTGCCTTATTGTCCCAGCTAGAACTTCCAATACACTGTTGACTGGAGGTGGTGATAGAGGGCAACCTTGTCTGGTTCCTGTTTACAAGGGGAATGTTTCAGTCTCTCTCCATTGAGAATAATGTTGGCTGTTGGTTTTGTATATATGCCCTTTATTATGTTGAGGAATGTCCTTTTTATTCCTTTTATTTTTCTGAGAATTTTATCAGGAATGGGTGTTGGATTTTATCAGATGCTTTTTCTACATCTGTTGATAATGACTAGGTGGTTCTTTTTCTTCATTATATTCATATGATAGATTATGTTGATTGCTTTTCTAATGTTGAACCATCTTTGCATACCTGGTTATGAACCGCGCTTGGTCATGGTGTATTATTTTTTTTAATATGTTGTTGGCCTCTCTTGGCTAGTATTTTGTTGAAGATTTTTGCATCCATATTCATGAAGGATATTGGTCTATAGTTTTTCTTTTTTGTGAAGTCTTTGCCTGGTTTTATAGTCTAGTCTTGCTTCATAAAATGAATTTGGGAGGATTCCATCCTTTCCTGTGTTCTGTAATAGTTTGAATAGGATTGGTGTCCATTCTTTTCTGAATGTTTGATAGAATTCTCCAGTGAAACCACTTGGGCCAGGACTTCTATTGTTGTTGGTAATTTTTTATGACCTGTTCAATTTCTTCTTTTGTTATAGGTTTGTTCAAATTTTCCACCTCAGTTTGTGTTGATTTAGGTTAATAGTATGTTTCTAGAAATCTATACATTCTGTCTAGATTTTCACATTTGTTAGAGTACAGCTTCATAGTATCCTGATATTATCCTTTCTATTTCAATTGATTCTCTTGTAATGTTACCCAATTTGTTTCTCGTTCATGTTGTTTGTATTCTCTCCTTCTTTTCCTTTGTTAAGTTTCACAGTAGTTTGTCAATTTTATTAATCTTTTCAAAAAGCCAACTTTAGTCTTTCTGATTTTTTTCTGTTTCATTTATTTCTGCTCAAATGTGTATTATTTCTTCTGGTACCTGTAGATTTTTCTTTGCTGCTCTTTTTCTGATTGTTGGAGATGTTGGTCTAAGATGTTTATTTTGGGTCTTTCTTAAGCACACACTTTTATAAACACACACTTTTTTGATGTGTGCGTTTATAGCTATAAATTGGCCTCTGATTGCTGCATTTGCTATGTCGCAAAGAGTTTGGTATGTTGTGTTTTCGTTCCTGTTTGATTCAAAGAATTTTTCAATTTCATTTTTTATTTTTTCTATTAACCTAGTCATTTTTAAGGAGGGTGTTTCTCAGTTTCCATGTGTTTGCTCTTTTTCTACTTATCTTTCAAGTGTTGATTTCTAATTCTGTAGCATTGTGATCTTAGAAGATGCTTTGCAGTATTTCAGTATTTTTAAATTTATTGAGGTTTTGTGTTCTAACATATGGTCTATTCTGGAAAATGTTCCATGTGCACTGGAAAAAAATGCATATTTTGCTGTTGTTGGGTGAAGTGTTCTATAGATGTCTTTAAGGTCAGGTTGGTGGACTGTATTGTTTAGTTCTCCTGCATCTTTGTTGAGTTTCTTTCCAGTTGTTCTGTCTTTGATTGAAAGTGGTATATTAAATTCGCCTACTGTTACCGTGGATTCATCTATTTCTTTTCAGTTTTGTTAAAGTTGGATTTACGTATTTTGGGTCTGTTTCTTTGGATTGCATAGCTATTTACTATGGTTATGTCCTCTTGTTCAATTGATGCTTTAATCATTATATAATGTCCTTCCTTGTCTCTTATGGTAGTTTTTGTGTTAGGTCAATTTTATCAGAAATTAATATTGCCACTACTGTTCTTTTTTGATTTCCCTTTGCTTGAATCGATACACTTTTTCCAACCATTGATTTTTAATCTATTTTTGTCTTTGTTTCTAAGACATGTCTCTTGTAAACAATGTATTGATGGGTCATGCTTTCTTATCCACTCTGCATCTCTCCATGTCTTGAGCGGTGCATTTAATCCATTTCCAATCAGTGTAATTACTGACAAGTAATTAGCTGCCATTTTGTTACCTTTTTTCTTTTGTGGTGTTGCTGATTTCTTTGTTCCATGTAACCTTCTGTGCTGAGGTCGTTTTGTTTATGAATCATGTTATAATTTACTTCATTGCTATTTTTTAAATATATTTTATTGAAATATAATTTATATACAGTGAAACTTTGCTGTTATTTTAATATTTGCAAAATATTTGTGCTTGTCTTCCTTTTTATTTTGATGTGAAGGCTTATTATTTTTCTTACAGGTAACCCTGTGATGTATAATTTTCTTTCCAAGTTTAGAGCAGTCCATTCTATCTTATAATTGTCTTGACTTCCTCACCATTTAGTAAGTACACTATTTTCCTCCTCTTTTTGGTTTCTGTTGTCCTCCTTTGCCAATTGATGTCTTTGGTGCCCTGTTTACAGTCTTGCAAGCTTATTTTACTTTGGGTACTTACATAACTGGGTTGGTTTCCTGGTTTTGTCATCATAAGTGTTAATGGTTGGTGGTTGTTTGCTGTTGTTGGTTCTCTGTCCAAAGGAGTCCCTTTAGCATCTCTTGTAAGGTTGGTCTGGTTTTAACAAATTGCCTTAATTTCTGCTTATCTGACAAAATCCTAATTTTACTGTCATACTTGAGGGACAATTTTGCTGGGTATATAATTCTTGGTTTCTCTGCTATTCATAAGGTTTTCTCTGGGTAATTCTTTGAGAAGTAGATGACCTCTTCCTTCTTCCTAGTCTCTTCTCTTTTCTCCTTCTTGTTGTTGTTGCCATGTGCCGTTGAGTCAGATCCGACTCAAAGAGACCCCTCCTTGGGTTTCCGAGGCAGTAGCACTATGGAGGTAGATTGCCCAAACTTTCTTCTGAGGAGTGGGTGGTGGGTTTGAAACACCAGCCTTCTGGTTAGCAGTCAAGTGCCTTAAACACTATGCTACCAGAGCTCCTGGTCTGGAGAAAAGATTGATATGTCAAAGACTTCATATTGCCTGGTTCTACCATTGACCCCAGTGGAAGCAACAGTCAGGACATCGGATGATGTATAGCACTTGGCAGATCGCCTGCATAGGACCTCTTTCAAGTGCGAAGAGCAAAGATGTATCCTTGAAGACTAACGTGTGCCTGACATAAGCCATGGTATTTTCAGTCACCTCAAATGCGTGTGAGAGCTGGACAGTGAATAAGGAAGACCAAAGAAGAGTTGATGCTTTTGAGTTGTGGTGCTGGCAAAGAATGCTGTTAGTACCATGGACTGCTAAAAGAACTAACAAATCTCTCCTGGGGAAGGTACAGCTGGACTACTCCTTGGTACTGAGAATGGCCAGACTTTGTCTCACCTGCTTTGGTCATGTTATCAGAAGGAACCATTCCCTGGAGAAGGATGTCATGCTTGGTAAGGTGGAGGGTTGAAAAAGAGGGGAAGGCCCCCAGTGAGATGGATTGACACAGTGGCTGTGGTGATAGGCTAAGTTTATAGCAAGGATCGTGGAGCTGGCCCGGGATCAGGTGGTGGTTCGTTCTGCTGTGCATAGAGTCCCTATGAATTGGAGACAACTCAATGGCACCTAACAACAACCACCTTTTTGGTTAGACATTTTTTTCTTTCAGGGTTTTACGTATACTGTCCCATTGCCTTATTGCCTGGATGGATTTTGCTGAGAAATTTGAGCTTAGTCTTAATTGGTTGCCCTTTCTAAGTAACTTTTCTTTTTTCCTGTGCTGCTTTCAGGATTCTTTTTTTCTTGGTTTTTGTGAGTTTGATGGTGATATGTCTTGGTGATTTTCTTTTGGGATCTATCCTGTTTGCGGTTTGTTGGACCTCTTGAATGGGTATAATCTTGTCTTTCATCATATCAGGGTAATTCTTTTCCAACAAATCTTCAGCTATTTTCTCTGTGGTTTTATTTGTGTCTTCCTCTGCTGGAATTCCAATTGTTGTTGTTGTTATTTGCCGTCGAGTCAGCCCCGACTCATAGTGACCCCTCCTTGGGTTTCCGAGGCAGTATCACTATGGAAGTAGGATTGCCCAACCTTCCTTCCGAGGAGTGGCTGGTGGGTTTGAACCGCCAGCGGAGTTCCAATTACATGTCAGTTATTTGTTTTGATGGTATCCCTTATGAGTCTTAGGCTTTCTTCATTTTGTTGTGACCTTTTTTGTTTGAATGACCCTTTACAAAAGTATACTGAGGTATTTGTCTTCAGTGTCAGTAATTCTGTTTTCTACTGATTTGATTCTAGTCCTTTGCCCATTCAGTGTGTTATTTCTTTATCAGATTTTATTATTAATCTTCTGAATTTCTATCTGTAGTGCTTATATCACTTCTAATTTTTCATTTATTTTGTAATTTTGTTCTTATAATGTCTTCCCAAGTGTTCTAGGATTTTGTTTGTGTTTTCCTTAATTTTGTCAGTGTTTTCTTGATCTGTCTCTGAATTCATTGAAGGTACCTAAATAGAATTCTTGTGAATTCCTTATCAGGAAGTTCCAGTGCTGCTTCTTCCTCAAGGATGTTTTCTGGGTCTGTATCTTGGTCCTTTGTAGTAGTAGATACTATATCTTGTTTTGTTGTGTGGACTGTGATGATTTGTTGTTTCCAAGACAATATGACTTTATTGTATTTATGTTTAATTGGTGATTGTATGTTGGTGTGATTTGCCCAAGATTTTTTTTTTCTTTGTTTTGTTCTGATATATCTGAGCAAGCAATGTACTATGTTCCTTTATTTGCTAGTTGGCAGCATTTATATATTCACCATCTATCTTCTGGTGGGTGTGACAGAGAATGAGAGTAGGTGCACTGTGTTAGCTGTTTGTGAAGAGCAGTTAAGGGTGAGTTTGGCTCATATTGGCTGTCGTCTGTCATTGGCCAGTTGATGTAGAAGCAAATGGTGGCCCTTCCTTAGTAGGTGGGGTTGTAGGAGGTGCTGGTGTAGTTGAGTTATATTGTCACAGTTGCTGTCTCCCACTCAGATGAAAACAACAACCACAAAAACCACCACAAAAATGAAAACAAGAGGACAAAAAAAAACAAACTGAAGAAACACATGGGAACCATCGCAGAAAAAGAATGAAAGAACAGGCAAGGCAATAAAAGAAATGTTTAAAGAAATACTTTTTATAAAAAAAGAAAGATATATAGATAATTAAATAAAAACCCTGGGTAGGAGAGAATACGAGGTAAGAACAAGAGTGAAAGAATAGGTTTTATTATTATTTTTTTTTTTTAAAAAAGCAAAAATTAAAACAAGTGATGGGAAAAGCCAAAAGGAAAGAAAAAAAAAAAAAAGAAAGAGAAAAGATGGGAACAAGGAAAAGGGAAGAGAAACAAATCCTAAATTTAGAACCCAGTAAGTGAAAAAGAAAGAGTAAAAACAAAAGGAAGAAAAGAGTAATTTTAAAAGAAACAAACAAAAAAATCTGGGGTTGGGGGCAAGGCACCCAGTGTCCATCAGAGCACACAAATTGGAATGGAATTCCTGCAGGTCCAAAAGGTAGGTGAAGGTGGGGAATGGGTGCACCGCCATTCACCAAGAAGGTTTGGAATATAAGAGTAACAAGGGGAATTTTGCACCTTTCCAGTTGTTAGCCTCCAGTATGGTTGCCCATGCTGTCCTTGGCAAGCGGAGACTATTCTTAGGTCACTGGGATTGGACCACCGCCACTTTAGATATCCAGAATGGCCACTCCACTTGTAAATGTTCCAAATGGCTGTGCCCTTAGAACAGCCACATGTTCACATCTCAGTTTGTCTCTATTTGTTGTTTTCCTTTCTAGTCATCAGCTACCAATATAGTTGTCCATGTAGCCCTTGGTGAGCAGGGCCAATTTTTAGGGTACTGCCTAGGTCCTAACACCACTTTCAAATATTCCAGCTGGCCATGGTATCAGGGTAGCTCACAGTCTGCAGCTTCATTTGCCTCTTTATTCACTGTTTTCATTCAGGTTCTTCTACTGGTTGGTATTTAATCCACTGCTGTGTCCTTCCTTTCAGAGCTCAGGGCTCCAGGATTAGCTTCTGTATCTATGTCAATTGGTTTCTCTTTTCTTTGTACAAGGGTGTCTGTGTAGCTTGTCTGTCTATTCCACCATCTTACCCGAAGTCCCCAGTCGACTTTCTGTTGGAGCAAAAATGAATGCTCTAGCTGGATTTGTCTATTAATGTATATTATCTGACTTTTTATGTGTTTAACACCATATGAAAAATAGGGAGGAATTAACCCCTAAGATACTACCTGCTTTAAGGAACTTACAGTCTAGTCAGATCCTAACTTTCTTCTTTCTTTTGGGGATAGCAGTTAATAAAGAAGCCAATTAAGAGGTTGTCACATTGATCCACATAAGAGGTTGGTGGCCTAAACTAAGAGGAGAACCTTTCATGAAGCAATACAAAAATGAAAATGAATAGGGCATGGTGATTGATTCTTGTGTGTTAGGGAGGTAGTTTCTGGGAAAGAGGGAAGTCAAGGATGACTCTCCCTCTGCCATCATAAGTAATTGGTGTGGCACTCATTAATTGACATAGGGAACAGAGGTTTTGGCGTGGAGGAGGTGGTTTTGGACATGTTAAATTTGCACTTGAAAGAAAATAGTCAATTGGTTATATGGCCGTGGCACTCAAAAGAGAGGTCTAAACTTGAGATACACATTTAGAAGTAAGCAGCATCTGGTTTGTAGTTGAAAGTGTGAATTACTCAAGGAAAGTATATAGAGAAAACAACTGAGGAAGGAATCCTGAAAAACTACCTGCATTTCAAAAGTGGTCAGAGGAGAAGCCTTCAACAAAACAGGCAAGGAGTGACCTACTAGTTAAAATGACATACCTGGACAGTTTGCTGTTATAGGGAGTACCTGAGTGGTGCTCTCAGCTACTAACTAAAGGTAAGAGATTTGCATGCTCCCAGAGGTGCTTTTGAAAAGCCTGGTGATCTACTTCTGAAAAACCTGGCCATAGAAATCCTATTGAGCACAGTTCTATTCTGACATACATGAGATTGCCATGAGTTGGAAATAGACCCAACTGCAACTGGTATTTATAATAGAAGCCAAAAAATAAAAGCATTTGTAGAAGTTCTGGCCAACATTATTAAATGCTGTATAGAAAGAAGTAAGATAAGAAATGAAATGTGACCACTGAATTTCATAAGCTTGTTAGTAGGCTTGCTAAGAGCCCTTTCAAATAGTGGTTGGAGTAGATGCCAAGTTATGGTAGTTTGAAAATAAATGGTCGATGAGAGGGAGTAGAGACTAGGAGAAGAGAAGGATAGGAATTGGGAAACTTTTTTTTTTTAAAAGATAAGTTGGAAGTAGAAATGTTTCTTTTAGTCCTCTGAACAAAGATTTAAATATAAAGGCCAGCCAGTAGAGAGGGAAAAGTTTAAGAAAGGGAGAACATTAGAGTTACCCTTTAGAATGTCTCAATTTCATCAGATTTTTCAGGGTTTTATAGGGTAGTACTTAACAAACTGAAAACATATCTCTTAGTCTCAGTTCTCTAGAGGAGCAAAACCAGTGAAGCATATATAGACATACAGAGAAAAACATTTAGTGCAGTGAAATGGCTCATGCAATTGTGAGGGCTACCAAGTCCCAAATCTGTGGGTCACGTAGCAGTGTAAAGGCTTCTTCTGCTGGTTTATGTGGTTACAGGGGACTGTTGAATCCAAAACCAGGTCAGACAGCAGAGTGAAGATTTTCCCTTGTCAAGCACCAAGAAGAGTGCAGGTTGGAAAGAGAGCAAGCTTTGCCAAAAATACACTTTAACATGGATACTGAAGGCAGGCCTCATTCCCAAGGAAACTCTCCATTCAACTGATTGGCTGCTTACATCAGATCACAAAATGGAAGATTATTACATAATGTTTGCCAATTCTGGTAATCATAGTCTGGCCAAGTTGATACAGACCTTTAAACGTCATAGTATAGGTTAGATTTTCTTTTCAGTGTGAACATTTCCCTCCACATTTGAAATTATTGAACAGTTACCAGTCACATTGTCATTGTGTCTCAAAATAGCTTCTGTGGATAGGAGGAACAAATTTCCTACGGAAAAATAAACCATTATTGCAGCAGGAGGAGTGATTTCAAAATATGAGTCAAAAGACTATTTAAAGTCTTGTTAAAATTGTTGGCTTGTTGTAGTTGTTATGTGCTATCAAGTCATACCCGACTCATAGCGAACCCTCCATGGGTTTCTGAGGTGGTATCACTGCAGAAGTAGATTGCCCAACCTTCCTTCCGGGGAGTGGCTGGTGGGTTTGAACCTCCAGCCTTCTGGTTAGCAGTCGAGTGCCTTAGGCATTTCAAAATTTATTCATGAACTTTTTTTTATTGGGACTGACATAATCTTGTATAAAAAAAATTCCTTATTGTGATTTGGTTGAAAATTTACAGAGCAAATCCATTTTCCACTCAACAATTCACACATACTTTGCCGCACGTCATTGATTGCAATCCTTTCCGTGTAACATCACTCCTCCCATTTTCTTCCTGTGTTTCTTGTTTCCATTCCTCCGTCTCTCCTAACTCTTCCTGCCTTCTGAACTCTGTCCTTGGAAAAATGCTGCTCTTTTAATCTCAAACGGTTGATTGATCTAAGGAGTGTGTATCTTTCTAGAGTTACTGTTCAGCTTGTAGTCCAGTCTATTGTTTGACTGGAAATTGAATTACGGGAGTGAGTTTTGTTTCAAATTCTAAGGGTTACCACAGGTCATAGTTCCAGCAGTTTATCTGACCAGTAAGCCTGGTCTACTTTATGATTTTGAGTTTTGTTCCACATTTTTTCTCCCATTCTATCTAGCACCTTCTAATGTTGAGACTGACTTATCTTTGTGATTTAGAAGAGAGCCATAAAACAAGAAGGACACGTTAGCTTTCACAAAGAAAATAATTCATTTTAGAAATTTGCATTTATTTTCATAATTAGTGAACAGTTAAGTTTCCATTGTCAGACACTACTATCATAGACTGTGAGATCCATTCATCTTGACTCCTGATAATTTTTTATTGTTGAAAAACTTTAATGCCTTAATACCTCTATGTATGGAATTGCCTAGGAGCTTTGGTGGTGTAGTGCCTAAGGCATTTGACTGCTAACGAGAAGGCTGGCGTTCAAACCCACCAGCCACTCTTTGGAAGGAAGGTTGGGCCATCTACTTCCGTAGTGATACCGCCTCAGAAACCCAAGGAGGGGTCGCTATGAGTCAGATCCAACCTAACAGCTATGAGTTTTTTTGAGAGATGGACTGAATGGCCATTGAAAATACCTAAGCATTTAAAAAATTGTGAAGATTAATACAGGTGTTTCTTCTGAAAGCAGTTAATGAAATAACTAAAATGAGTACTCCAAAATTTTCCTTATTTTTGCCATCCATTCTCATTATGTCTTTGGGCTACTACTAAATGGTGATGGCATATTTACTTGTCAGTGTAGTATAGTAAAAGGAGCGCTGGTGGTGTAGTGCCTAAGGCATTTGACTGCTAACCAGAATGTTGGGGGTTCAAACCCACCAACCACTATGCGGAAGGAAGACTGCGCAATCTCCTTTTGCAAAGATTTACTGCCTTGGAAACCCAAAGAGGGTCACTATGAGTAAGAATCAACTAGATAGCAGTGAGTTTTTTTTTTTTTTTTTTTTAAATTTATAGTATAGAGTATACAGTATTAAGCAGAATATAGAGTTAATGCTAAAACTAAAAACATAAAATAGCTTTTTGCTTTTTATTCTATTAATAGGTAAGTTTGTCTTAGTTCAACCTCAGAGTTCCTTTAAAAATGATGCCTTTCACATGCCCTGGAGAGAACAATCATGGGAGAAGGAAGGGCTGCTTATGCACAGGGAGACAGCTCAGGGGGCAGGAGAGTATGGAGGGATGGACACTGGGAAGAGGTAACTATGGGGAGGAAGTGGGAGGGGAGCTGTTGCATTGTAAATGTTGGTCAATGACAGGAGACAAAGTATATGTGAACTGCTGTATGAAAAGTGAATTTACTCTGTAAATCTTCACCCAAATCAAAATAAAATTAAAAAAAAAAAATGATGCCTTTGAGTGTGGCCTTTTCATTATGCCACTTCCACTTACTCAGTAACTGCTAATGAACTCTTTAGTGTGGCACATTTACACAAAATGTAAAACTTACTATGTTGTATAGGAACTCTAGAGGTTCAAACTGTACACTATTTAATGAGAGTCTGTTATTCACTTCAGTACTCGAGTACTGTGTTTCAACCTCAGGTCAGGCAACTTCTCCATGAATGGTTTTATCCTTCCTTCCTGTGCTTGTCTTTGGTGTTAGGTTAGTGGTAAACTGTTTATTTTTCTTCCTCTGTACATTGGGAAACTCAGCCACATAAATTAACCTTTTACAACCTTCTTCAGCCCTTCTTTATGAAACTCTGCATTTCAAGGTCACTCTCCACCTCCCCACCAAATCAGAACCCCTTCTTTGCACACCTGTCTCACGTACTTGTCCATTTGTATCAACATTAGCATATTAATTTATTTCTAGGATATTAGTACAATATAGGGTTACAGTTCAATCCATGTATTTTGGGAAGAGATATTTACAATCAAAATTGGGTCTTTACTCACAGGGTATTATTGATAGGAAAACCTCAAGTCTCCTCAAATCTGAGCCTGCTCTATCATCTATAAGTTAATTGATGCTCTGCTAAGAATTGTAACACTAAGAATAGTGTTCTAATTAGCCTCCATTTATCTTTGTGTTTTTACTTCCCGTTTCTAGCTCCATTTTTAAAGATAGTTAAAAAGTTTCTTTGATATTGCCATGCATGTTGGTTACTATGGAAATGTTCAGAGAAATGGAAAATTAAGGTTTAGAATTAGGAATCAAAAACTCATCTCATTGTGGGTGAGGGGTCCAAGATTTTTTCTTAAAAAACTCTAAGGTCTTGTTTGATATCACAGGACAGTTTACACTTCAAATTCACATAAGATTTGGGTGTTAGTCTCAGCTCAACAGTTCATTAGCTTTGGAAAGGTTACTTAATACTGTTGAATCTCAAGAATTGAAATCTGTAAAATAGGTATAATAATGCCCGAGAGGTGAGACTACCTCAGAGTAGATACTTGATGAATTTTACTTTCCTTTTTCAATCTCTAAATCGAGAATATAAAGTGTACTTGTAGTGGAGAAGATGGCATCTCTAGGTGGTGCAAAAGGTTAAAGCAGTTGGCTGCTAACTGAAAGATTGTAGGTTCGAGTCTGTGCAGAGTCATCTCAGATTTACTTCTGAAAAATCAGCCATTGAGAACCCTATGGAGCACATTTCTTCTTTGTCACGTGTGGGGTCGCCATGCATCAGTCGACTTGATGGCAACTGGAAAATAAAAGTAGAGGGAGATGGTAATGATTTTTTACCAGTCTTTAAATGGAATCTTCAAAATAATGTAATTTAGTTATCTTCTACTACTGTGCTTATAAAACACATCTGAATAGTGTTTTTATATTCTTAAATTAACTATATTTAAAATTCTCAAAACTAAGACTTGTAAAGATCTTTGATGACTGTTTTTAACATCTTTATTGAAGTATAATTTATATGCCATAAAATTCACTCATTTTTTGAATAATAATATTTGTGTTTTTGGTGAAAGTTTGCACAGCAAATTAGGTTCCCATTTAATACTTCCTATTGTTCAGTGACATTGGTTACATTTTTCACTATGTGTCAGCATTCTTATTATTTTCATTCTAGTTACTCAGTTTTCCTTTAATCTAGGGATATCACACCCCAACCCACCCACCCCCTTACTTTTCTCATCTTTGCTTTGGGGTAAATGTTGAGCATTTGATCTCATATAGGTGATTTTTTAAAGCAGCATAGTACTCATGGATAATATTGTTTATTTTATGAACTAGTCTATTATTTATCTGAAAGGTGACCCTCTGGGTGTGGTTTCAATACAGAGTTTAAAGGGTATCTCAGGATGATAGTCTTGGGTTAAAATTCACTCATTTTTAGAATTTACAGTATTACACAAAATCACAAGTAAGTTTTAGAACATTTCCTGAAAGCTCCCTATCCTTAATGATTAACTTTCATCTTTAAGGAAACAGAAATCACAGGGTTTCTAACTACCAGCTTGAGAGTCAGGCTGTCCTGAGTTTGAATCATGGTCCTTTATCTTATAAGCTTTGTAACTTTGACTAATTCTCTGCATTTCAATTTCCTTATCTTTAGAACAGGAAATACATTATGGGATTACTGTGAAGATTTAATTAGATACTGTATACAGAGCACTGACAGTGTAATGTCTGGCACCTAATTGGTGCATAACAGTTATTAGTGTAATTTATATTATAGTTTAGATATATGGTGAATATTTAAATAATAGTCATTGGAAAACATCTAGCAAAATGTCTGACACGAGTGATTTTCAGAAAACCAAGTGTGTCATGTCAGCATAATTTTGTATGTCATAGATCTTTGCAATTGTTTTAATTAAATCTTTTTTTTTTGTAGTTACTAGTAATTTTTCTTATGTAATTTTTATTGTGATTTGGATGAAAGTTTACAGAGCAAATTTGTTTTCCATATAGCAGTTCATAAAACATTTTGTTTGCAATTGACTGCAATTCCCACAATGTAACAACTGTCTTCCCATTTCCTCTTTGTAGTTACCTCTTCCCTGTGTCCTTATTTCCTACGCATTCCAGGCCCCTGATCCTTTTCCCTGTGCACATACTGCCCTTCTGATATCCAGTGGTTGATTGTTACATGAAGTGTATTTGCCTGGTGTAACTGTTCATCCTATATGCCTGTCTATTGTTTGGCTTGAAGCCATGGGAGTAAGTTCAGTTCTGGGCCGGAAGGGTAACTAGGGGCCATACTCTCGGGTTTCACCAGTCTCTATCACACCAGTAAGCCGGGTGTTTTACATGATTTTGAGTTTTTTCCCCATTGTTCTCCCACTCTCTCTAGGATCTCCTGCACTGATCCCTTTCTGAGTGGTTGACAGTAGTAGCTGGGCATTATCTAGTTCTTCTGGTCTCATGGTCATATATATATAGGCTGAGGGTCACATGGTCTACTAGTCCCTTGGACTAATTGTTTCCATGCATCTTTGGTTTTCTTCATTCCACTTTACTCTAGATGAGGAGAAACCAGTTGTTGAATATAAATGGCTATTTGCAAGCTTTTAAAACCCCAGTCACTACTCATCAAAGTAGGATATAGAACAAAGTTTTTGTGTACTATGTTATGCCAGTTGATCTTGATGTCTCCCATGACCGTGGTTTCAAGCCCACAGATCTAGCAACTTGCTTTATTAGGGTGGTTGATTATGGCTAAGCCATTATCATAACTTTGCCCTCTGTTCTATTTATATGACATTCTTACAGCACATACAATACATATGTAGAAATATTGTCTGCCAACCTTATGTATCATCATAATATATTCCCTTTTGCTTGGACATTCCTGATCATTCAGCCTGTCTACCCATCTGTTTACCCATCGATTAATGTTTATTATCACTGGTAATGCAGTATTGTATATGTGAAAGTGTTCATCTTTATTGTCTTTACCTCTTGTGCACTTCTCTGTGTCTTCCTTTTCTTTAGTGTTACTGGTTGGTCACTTACTTTTCATATATTGCCTTTCCCTTCACCCAGATTTCATTAAATCTTAAGAGTTAGAACATGTAGTTGTTTTTCAGCATTATGAATTTTAATTGAGCATCTAAAAGGCTTGCAATTTGGTGTTCCCATGTCAGTGGATTTAGCCGGAGAAATGAATTGGCGATCTTGTTGTTTGCTGTTCACTGAAATAATTTTCTTAGGTTGATAAAATCTTTATTTTTTTGTTTGATTAAAAAAGTCATGAGAAAAATCAAATTACAGTAATAAGTGGAGAGATTTAAGAAAGTTATGGTTCTTACTCAGAATTTAGAAGTTTGGGATAAATTAAATAGTGAAATGTCAAATGTCAGATTCCATAAGTTGTTGTTGTTAGGTGCTCTTGAGTCAACTCTGATTCATAGTGACCCTTTGTACAACAGAACAAAACACTGGTTGTGTGCCATCCTCACAGTCCTTGCTGTACTTGAGCCCATTGTTGCAGCCTCTGTGTCAGTCCATCTCCTCAAGGGTCTTCCCCTTTTTTGCTGATCTTCCACCTTGCCAAGCATGATATCTTTCTCCAGGGAATGATCCCTTCTGACAACATGACCAGAGTGGGTGAGATGAAGTCTGGCCATTCTCACTTCCAAGGAGCATTCCAGCTGAACTTCATTCAGGACAGATTTTTTTTGTTCTTCTGACACTCCATGGTACTTTGAATATTCTTTGTTAGCACCACAACTCAAAAGCATTAACTCTTCTACAGTCTTCCTTATTCATTGTCCAGCTTTCACATGTATATGAGGCTATTGAAAATACCATGGGTTGAGTTAGGTGCACCTAAGTCTTCAAAGTGACATCTTTGCTTTTCAGCACTTTAAAGAGGTCCATGGTACTTTCAGTATTCTTCAGCAACAGCACAATTCAAAGGCATCATCTCTAATTAGGCCTTTGCAAAAATGGCAAGGAGGCCACATGTTCTGACCTCCTCTAATCTCACAAGAGGAAGACAGCAGTAACCCAAGGCCTATTACTGCAAGGCCAAACATGCTGCCTCCCTCCAGCCCTTTCACCAACCGTTCCTCCCAAAGCACCCACCACCTCTCTCCTGGGTTCAGGTAATTCACTGCAGTGGCCACACAGAACTCACGGATTACGGGGTTTATTAGGGAAGCACCAGGCTACAACTCAAGTTCAGGAAGAACACTCAGTCTCTCTCCCAGCCCACCGTCCCTCAGCCAACAGTCTCTCAGTCTCTTTCCCAGCAGTGCTGGTCCCTCGGTGTCTCACTCAGCGATGCATGTCTCTTGCGTCTCTTTCCCAGCAGTGCGTGTCTCTTTCAGGGGCGCGTGTCTCTTTCAGCAGCACGTCTTCCTCCACCAGCAATCAGAGAGAGTTCTGCCTCCAGGAGGCCTCCTTTTGAGCCTGGAAGCATGGTCAAACTAGTCAATCACAGCATCAGAACTCTAAGCACGTGAGAGAGAGTGGGAACTTCCCAGAACATTGTATTGTGCCACGCCCAACAGAAATAACCCAGGTGGGCGACTTTAAAATCAGGATCTCCTCCGTAGCTAATAGCAATTCCCACCTTAGAGTTTACAAAGACTTATGGGTAGAAAAGCCACACTAAGTAATTTACTACACCGCAGCCTTCTTTACTTATTTCTATGAGCTCTCTTCCTGGTGTTAAAATTATATTATTTGGGAAATTACATGCTGTCCTAGTATTTTTCTTGTAGACAGCATATTGATGGATTTTGTTTTCTTACCCATTCTGCATCTGTCCGTCTCTTGAGTGGTGCATTTAATCCATTTACATACAGTGGAATTGTCAACAAGCATCAATTTGTTGCTATCATTTTGTTACGTTTTTTTCATGGTATTTCTTGGTTTCTTTGGTCCATGTAATTTTCTGTGCTGAGCTCATTTTGTTTATGAATTGTATCATTTCTTTTATTGCTGTTGTTATAGTATTTGCTAAATATTTGTGCTGGTCCTCTTTTTTATTGTGGTGTGAAGGTTTGTAATTTTTCTTTGAGGTTATTCTGTGATTTATAATTTTCTCCCTGAGTTTAGAACACTCTGTTCTATCTTGCTGATATCTTGACTTCCTCTTAATTTAGAAGTTCTATAACTACACTATTTGTTCCCTTTTTTTGGTTTGTAGTTGTCCTCATTTGCCAGTTGATGTCTCTGGTTCCCTCTTTACAATCTTGTAAGCTTATTTTACTTTGGATACTTCCATAGCTGTGTTGGTTTCTGGGTTATGTCATGTGTATTAATGGTCAGTGTTGTTTGCTGTTACTGATTCTCTGTCCAAAGGACTCCCTTTAATATCTCTTGTAAGGTTGGTCTGGTTTTAACAAATTCCCTTAATTTCTTCTTATCTGGAAGTGTCTTAATCTCACCATCATATTTGAGGAACAGTTTTGCTGGGTATATAATTCTTGGTTGGAAATTTTTCTCTTTCAGGGTTTTATACATACCATCCCATTGCCTTCTCACCTGCATGGTTTCTGCCGAGAAATCAGAGCTTAGTCTTACTGGTTGACCTTTCTAGGTAACTCTTTATTTTTCCTGTGCTGTTTTCAAAATTGTTTCTTTTGTCTTTGGTTTTGGTGACTTTGATGATGATATGTTTTCATGATTTTCTTTTGGGGTCTGTCCTGCTTTGGGTTCATTGGGCTTCCTGAATGTATATATTCTTATCTTTCATCATATCAGGGAAGTTCTCTTCCAACAAATCTTCGACAGTTTTCTCTGTAGTTTTATTTGTCTCTTCCTGTTCTGGAATTCCGTTTACACATAGGTTATTCCTTTTGCTGGTATTCCACATGAATCTTAGGCTTTCTTCATTTTGTTTTGATCTTTTTTTAATCCCTTTCCAAAGATGTATTTAGGTATTTGTCTTCAATCTCATTAATTCTCTCTTCCATGGATTCCATTCTACTCCTCTGCCATTTTAATGTGTTACCTATTTCTGAAAATATAGTATTAATCTTCTGGATTTCTGTCTGTAGATTTTGTGTCATTTCTAATTTTTCATTTATTTTGTTATTTTGTTCTTGTATTGTCTTCCAAAATTGTTGTAGGGTTTTGTCTGTGTTTTCTTTAAATTTGTCAGTGTTTTCCTTGATCTTTTAAAGTACCTAAATACAATTCTTTTGAATTCCTTAGCAGGGAATTCCAGTGCTGCTTCTTCCTCAGGGCTGTTTTCTGGGTCTATATCCTGGTCCCTTGTTCTACTGCTTTATCTTGCTTCTCTGTGTGAACTGTGATGGTCTCTTGTCCCCGAGGCATTGTAACTTTGTTGCATTTGTATTTTAATTGGTGATTATATGTTAGGGTGATTCACCCAAGATTTTCGTTTTCTTTTGATATATTTGAGTAAGCAGAGTATTGTGTTCCTCTGTTTGCTAGTTGGCAGCACCTACACACTCACCACCTGTCTCCTGCTGGGTGTGATAGAGAATGAGAGCTGATGCACAGATCTCTGTTAACTGTTAAGAGTAGTTAAAGGTGAGTCAGGCTCTTATTGGTGGTTGTGTATCATTGGCCAGTTGGTGCTGATGGAAGTGGTGGCTCTCACTCAGTAAGTGGAGCTGCAGGAGGTGTGGGTGTGGTTGAGTCATATGGGCACAGCTGCTGTCTCCCACCCAGATAGACAAAAACAACAATCCAAAAACCATCAAAAAAATAAAAGCAACAGGGCAAAAAAACACACATCGCATAAACACACAGGAACAATCACCAAAAACAGAAACAAGAAAGGAAAAAAAAAAGGAAAGGCAATATATGAGATAAAACTTTTAAAGAAATACTTTAAAAAGCCAAAACAAACGAATCCACAATATCCAGGGAGGGGGGAATAAGAGAAAAGAGGTAGAGTAGGAGGATAATGAAGAAAAATTGGAAAAATGCAAAAAGAGAAACAAAGAATGAGGAGAACCACAAGAAAGGGAAAAATGGGAACCAGGAAAAGGGAAGAGAGAAAAAGCCAAAAACTAGAACCTGGGAAGGAAAGAAGAAAGAATAATAATAAAAAGGACAAATAATAATAATAATAATCTTAAAAGAGGCAAAAACAAACTAAAAAAAAAAAATCTGGTGGGGCAGGGCACCCAGGGTCCGTCAGAGCACACAGACTGGGATGGAATTCCTGCCGGCCCAGAAAGGTGGGTTGGAGTGAGGGATGACTGCACCTCTGTTCACCAAGAGGTTATGGGGTATAAGAGTAACAAGGGGAATATCGCACCTTTCCAGTCCTTAGTGTCAGGTATGTCCTTGTGGTCCCTGGCAAGTGGAACCTGTTCTTACATGCCTGGAATCTGAGAGAACACTGTCATTTTAAATACCCAAAATGATCGAACCACTTGTAACCATGCAAAATGGCTGTGTCCTCCAAACAGCCAAAAGTCCACAGCTCAGCCTATCTCCTTCTTCGCTGCTTCCCCTTTTATTCACCAGCCACCAGTGCAGTCTTCTGTGCAGCCCCCTAGCTAGCAGGACCTATTTTTAGGTTAATTCTTAGGTCCTCACACCATTTGGTGATACCATATCCAAGTTATCCGTGCCATCAGGAACACTAACAGTTCACAGCTCTGTATGTTTCCATTTTTGGTGTTCTAATGCAGGTTCTTCTACTAGTTGGAGTTAGTGCACTTCTGTATCCTTACTTTCAAAGCTCAGGGTTACAGGATAATCTTATGTATCTGTATTGATTGGTTCCTCTTTTCTTTGGTAAATAGGGTCTGTGTAGTTTGTCTATCTATTCTGCCATCTTACTGGAACTCCCCTTGACTTTGTCATAGTATTTTTGAATTTGAGCTTTCTTCAAAGCCTTGGACTAATTTCTATTTAATTACATGTGCTTATTTTATTTATTAACATTTATCAACATTAAAATCATTAAAGGCTGCCATTTATGTAGGATAGTAGGCCTCATTTAAACTTATAGAAAAGTGAATCATAGCTCTTGTCAGAGGGCAGCAGAATCACTTTTTAGAAATAAAGAAGGGTCATCACTTATCTTCTGTTTCTGATTAGGATGATGTCAGTAGAAATATTCCTAATGAGCTAGATTTGAAGTGACCAATAATACACACAGATGGTTTATCTGCAGGCCTTGAGCATGTACCCCTTGATGAACAGAATTATTTAGGTTTGTTTTTGTTTTGTAAGTTGTTGTGGTTTTTTTTTTGCTGATAAAACCTTGCTGTAAGGAATTTCAAAGAATCTGTGTGTTGGTCTTTTAGCAGTTTTGTTTCATATGTTTAGTCTTGACTAAAAGAATATTTTGTTTACTACATTCACTAAGCCATATATCTTGTAGGTTAAGATACATTTTATGGTTGAAGATGTAAACAGTTGTCTTTGAGAAGCTTGGAGAAAAGATAAATTTGGAGAAGGATGTTTAAAGAATGAGAAAGTTTAAATTCTTAGATCTAGTCACTATAGTTAAATGACACTAAAAGTCTCTAAAAACGTTTTCTTTCTAATTTTGCAATTCCTGAAACAGTATAAAAATAAAATCTAAGAGTGATTTACAAATTCTTCAGGCAAAGGCAAGCTTTTTAACCCTTTCTTGACCAAATTATTTTCTACTTTGACTTTTTTGTTGATAGCCTGTGTTTTCACTAATGGAAGGCATGCTGAAATCAAGGAAAAAAATTTTTTTTTCAGGTAATATGGATTTTGAGACCCATTTCTTCAGATTCATACAGTTACACAGTGCCCTGTACTAAAACTGACTTCCCAAGACACCTGAGATGCTGAAAATGTTGGTTGGTGATGTATCCCCCACTGGTCATGAAGATAAATACCGTTTTCCCTTTGGTTTCTGAAATTTGTCTTTCTGGTCAAAAGAATGCATTTGTTTATAGTAGAGAACTGGATGTTGATTGTATATGTTTATTCTGGTGAGTTTGTTATACTTGTCTGATGTGTTTAGGAGTAATTAATTAAAAGTTGATTTTACCTTTGCTTTTATTTGGATTGTTACACAGCAAGTTGTGCTCTTTCACAATTTCATGAAGAAGAATTTCATAATTCCTCAAAATGCAATTTTGTCTAAAAAATGAGGAAGATAAATACAGCTTTTAAGACATACAGGAAATAAAATAGAGCTCTAAGAACTATTTTACTGGAAAATTTAAGAAGTTAACTGTTAGATTTACATACCTACCTTGTTTTCCTAAGTTAATAGAAATGGAAGTGACATATAAAATTAATAAGGCCATGTTAGTTCTTTGAAAGAGAAAATTGCAAATTATAAAACGAATTTTAATGAATTCTGCAAAAAAGCTAGTAAGTTTTGATGATTTGGCAGTCCAAATGTATATAGAAAAATGTCTTGACTAGTCTTACAGTAATTTATCTTAAAAACCATCCTAAATTATATTCTGTAGATACTCTAGCTCCTGTCTTTTTTCATTCTTTCATGTTGATTTGCACTTACATTGGTTATTCATGCTTACATACATTCTGTAAGTTGCCTAAGTGTGTGACTGCTGTTAATAATTTGTTAAGTATCTTTCCTATTTCTTACATGCATTAATATAAAGATAAGCAAGTTTCCCCCAAAACACAAATGATATCACATAAATTGGTTTGCAAGTTTTATTTTTGCTGAACGATGTATCTTGAATCTCTTTCCATTTCTATGTGCATAACTCTGTCTCTTTTTAATTGTTCTATACTATTTCCTAGTGTGGGTATTGTTGTTGTTGTTGTTGTGGTTATGGGCTGTTGAGTCGGACCCGACTCATAGTGACCCCTCCTTGGGTTTCCGAGGCAGTATCACTACGGAAGTAGATTGCTCCATCTTCCTTTTGAGGAATGGCTGGTGGGTTTGAACCGCCATCCTTCTGGTTAGCAGTCAAGTGCCTTAGGCACTATGCTACCAGAGCTCCTAGTGTGGGTATACATCTGTTTATTTAGCTGTTCCCCTACTGTTGGACACTTAGTGTTGTCTGTTTTCCTCAACATAAAAATTTCTAGCCTTTTAAAGTAATCCTGTTACGAATCCTTTGGTATATTATCTTTTGTAATATGAACAGTCATTGTAATTTATCTGTTCTTTTTTAGAAATTTTACATGTCATGTTTTCTTAAAGTAGACATGATAATGGTATAATAGCATATAGGTGCTTAGGGCCTGGGAGTGAATAAATGGAATCACCTTTGTTGTCACGTTTGCTCCTCCAGTTAAGGCCTTGAAGAGATGTTTGTGTAGGTGATGATGAATAAAAATAACATCACTGATTGGGGGAATCACAAAATGACGGAGTGGGTCACATCTTGCCTAAAATCCATCAGTAACTATATTACTCTTCACATCATAAAAGGAGCTCTGGTGACAAAGTGATTAAAGCATTCATTTCTGACTAAAAGATTGGCAGTTTGAACCTACTAGCTCTGGTAGCATAGTGCCTAAGGCACTGGACTGCTAACCAGAGGGCTGGCAGTTCAAACCCACCAGCAGCTCCTCGGAAGGAAGATGGGGCAATCTGCTGCCATAGTGATACTGCCTTGGCAACCCAAGGAGGGGTAGCTACGAGTCGGGTCCAACTCGACAGCACATAACAACAACAACAATAGCTGCTCTGTGGGAGAAAGATGAGACAGTCCGGTTCTGTAAAGATTTACAGCCTTGGGAACCCTATTGGGCAGTACTACTCTAACCTAGAAAGCATCACTGTGAGTCAGAATTGACTCAGTGGCAGCAGGTGGTATTTGGTTTGGTCACATAATAACCAAAATCCATAATATGAGCTAGAAGATTGTGTGTTAATTTGTTCTTGATAATTCTTCAAACTCCTTTATTGCTTGCTTGCTCTTTGCTTTGTTTTTTGTTGTTATTGTTTGGTTTTTCTTTTAGTGCCCCGATTTCAGTATATTCCATCTACTCTCCAGGTCTGTTGTTACACTTGTCCTTTTACAAAGACTCTGTACACACACGTTATACATTATTCTTCCCATAACTTTTATTCAGCCTTCATCTTTAAATCTCATCATAAATATCACTTCCTCAGTGATGTAACGTTGCCCGAATTTGGTCAGGCTCCCTGTTTATATGTGCTCATTGCTCCCTGTATTTTCCTTCATGTATCACCATACCATAAGTTGCAGTCATATAGTTATGTGTGTGGTTATTGATAATTTATTAAAAAAAAAAAAAAAAACCAAACGCACTGCCATTGAGTCTGATATGACTCATAGCAACCCCTCCTTCGGTTTCCAAGGCGGTATCACTATGGAGGTAGATTGCCCAATCTTCCTTCCGAGGAGTGGCTGGTGGGTTTGAACCACCTTAGCAGTCAAATGCCTTAGGCACTATGCCACCAGAGCTTCTGATTTTTATCTAGTGAAGGAAAAAGGGTAAGCTCCATATAGGCATAGAATGACTTATTTTAGCCACCATTTTTTATTTCCAGTACTAGGCCTGGCACATAGTAAAGACCTATAAAATATTTTTGTAAGATCATTGAACATTTAATTTTTTACTAGAAATTGAAAACATCTTTCTATCTCTAATTTCTAATAAAAACTGACTTATAGTGAGGCAGGAGAATAATTAGGAATAACAGCATTTGATATATATTGTGGTATAAATCCTAACTGCTTACTACCTGTATGACCTTGTACAAATTCTGTGAAGGTTAATTTTGTTTCTCTTTAAATATAAGGAAAATAATTAACCATTTCTTTGGGTTTCAGAACTAAAATGAAAAATGATGCTTGCAAATGCTATTTATTAATGGTAGGGATGTGATAATTGTTCATTGCCATCCAGAAAAATGATTCAGACTAGAACTAGATGTTTTCTAAGGTATCTCTTACCTATAAAATTTTAAGATTCTATTTTTTAAAATCCTTATTACAATAGAAATATTTGCAAAATTTATTTTGATAGCATTGACCTGAAATCATATGGGAGAATAGTGAGGTGTTTTAAGTCTATATGACTAATGTTGGCTGTTTTCTGCTTCCCCAGTGCTGCATGTGCAGCAAAGACTCAAATACTTGTTGTCCACCCCCACCCCCATCTTTGGTTTGCTTTATTTATTTTTTTAGAAACATTTTTTATAGTCAAAAGAATATGTCTTATGTATATATCGTTTGTATGCATAATAGTAAAACAAACACCTGTGAACCTACTATCCAGCTTAAGAGCTTGAAACACTACCAAACCCACTGCCACCAAGTCAATTCTGATTCATAGTAACCCTGTAGGACAGAGTTGAACAGCCCAATGGAGTTTCCAAGGCTGTAAATCTTGACAAAAGCAGACGCTTCATCTTTCCTGCTCAAAATGGCTGATGGGTTTGAATCGAACAGACCTTTTGGTTAGTAGCCGAATGCTTTGACAGCTGTACCACCAGTGCTCCCTCAGGGCCCTAAAGCTCTCATGTCCTTGCCTTGCCCAGAGGTAGCCCTCTATTGTGATTTTTTTCCCCCCATAATCCTTGATTTTCTTCTATTTTTCCACACACAAATTTCCCTAAAATTGTTTAGCTTTGCTTGTATTTTAATTTAACAAAAATGGTATTGTGGTATTTATTGTATGAATTGTTTTTTGTGTGTGATTTAGATCAAAGTTTACAGGGCAAATTGGTTTTCCATTCAACAGTTCGTATACATTTTGTTTTGTGACATTCATTGCAGTCCCCACAATGTAGTAATAGCATTTTTCTCACTTCTCCCTTTGTTTACCATTTCCCTTGGTCCTTCTTTCCTATCCCTTCCTGCCTTCTTAGCTTATATCCCTGGGCAGATGTTGCCCTTTTGATCTCATATGGTTGACTATTAGGAGCTCTGGTGGCATAGTGCCTTAAGGCATTTGACTGCTAACCAGAAGTCTGGCAGTTCAAACACACCAGCCACTCCTCGGAAGGAAGACTGGGCAATCTACTTCCATAGATATACTGCCTTGGAAACCCAAGGAAGAGGGGGGTCGCCGTGAGTCAGAATCAACTCAACGGCAGTGAGTTTGGAGTTTGGTTTTGGTTGATTGTTATAATGACTATAGACCTTCCTGGTATTTATTGTTCACTTCATAGGTCTATCTGTAAGTCTGTGAAGTCTTCAAACTTACACTAAATTTTTAGTTTGCCTGAATCAGAATGAGAATTTATAGCTTTCATAGTGAACAAGACAAATTTAGTTGCTGCTCTCATAGAATTTATATTTTTATAGGGGAAGAGAGACAATGAGTAAACAAATAAAAATATAAACAAGAAAAATACAGTTTATAGATAATGGAAATGTTTTGCAAATAATTTAGAGCAATGTAACAGTGTGATTTAGAGGTTATTTTAGAGTTTGAGTGGAATTTAAGAAGGCTTCTGAGGAGTTGACATTTTTTGTGACATATGAATGATAAAGAGTACCCTCCAATTCAGGGATTAGGTAGTTAGAATAGCTAGTGGCAAGACTGTCAGATGGGAACAAACTTCACTTGAGTAGCTGTTGGCTTGTGGGGTGATGAGAACAAGTGATGAATTTGTGGGAGTAGTTACAGGTTTTATCAATTAGGGCTTTCACAATCACAGTAAGAAATCTGGGATTATTTGAAATACAATGGGAAGCCATTTCAGGGTTTTAAACTGGACAATGATGATGATAAAAGGAGTCTCAAGGTAGTCCTGACAACATTTAGAGTTTAAGAAATCAGAGAAGACAATGAGGTGGGAATAAGGGGAGTGGGGTTCCTTGATACTTCCAAGAACTAGGGAGTGGCTCTGTTTCAAATCTAGCTGAGAAGGCAAGATTAGAATGATAACCTATTTACCTGCGACAAGTTTGCTGTAAACACAGAATGGCTGTGAAGTCAGTAGGTATTAGGGAATGCAGCTCTGTGATACGGGTTTAAACCAACTCCAATACCTTAAACCTTACATTGTTTTTTTAATGAAACTACAAATAGTTTTCCCTTCTTTATGTTTAACCTCTGATCTATGGGTAGTAATGTGCTTAAGAATTTGGGCTCTTGAGCCAGAGTATCTCCAGATTAATAGCTCTTTTTTTTTTTTTTAGTTTACTTAGCCTCTCTAAACCTCCCTCTCTCTTATCTGTAAAGTGGGATAATGATAAGCACAAAAACAAACCACTTACCATTGGATTGATTCTGACTCATGACAGAGTAGAATTGCATTTCATAGTGTTTTCATGGCTGTGACCTTTCAGAAGCAGAAAAAAACTCACTGCTGTGGAGTTGATCCCAGCTCACAGCAACCCTCCTCCTTGGGTTTCCGAGGCAGTATCTCTATGGAAGTAGATTGCTCTTGCGAGGAGTGGCTGGAGGGTTTGAACCACCAGCCTTCTGGTTAGCAGTCACTAGCCTTGGGCACTATGCCACCAGAACTCCCAGATACATCTTGGGTGAGTTTGAACTGCCATCCTTTTGGCTAGTAGCTGTACATTTAATCATTTGCACCACCCGGGGACCAGGATAATGTTGGGTGCTGTCAAGTTCCTTCAGACTTATAGTGACCCTACAAGACAGTTGAACTGCCCTGTAAAGTTTCCTAGGCTGTAAATAATTATGGGAACAGATTGCTAAGTCTTTTCTCCTTGAACTGCTGACCTAAAGTAGCCAAGCACCTAACCATTATAACTCCTTTAGGATACTGATAGTGCCAACCTTGTATAGTTTTGTTCTGTGTAAGACATTTAACATAATATTTGGTGAATAGCTCTATAAACAATAAAAATTATAACGATATGCTGTAATATTTGTATTTTGTGCTCCTTTTTGTTTGTATAGTTTTTAGTGATTAAGAAAATAAAATGTTAGTTTTTTTCTTTACTCTGTGATTAATTAACATTTTATATGGATGATTGGAATGGAAGACTGTAAGGTAAGACTGAGTTTGTGGTTGCTTTCAACAGTTGAATTGAAAAGGAAGACATTTTCAATTTTTCCTTTTTTATTTTCCAGGTTATATTTCACACTATGTGCTGACTATATCTATGGAAGATATTTAATAGTAAACAAACAAACAAACGACAAACTTTTTTCAAAGATTTTGATTCCAGTGGAATCTTTGCTTTAGATTTTTTTTGTGTGTGTTAGTAAATTGTAACTCCAGAAGCAATGCCTGTACAAGCTCCACAATGGACGGATTTCCTCTCCTGCCCAATTTGCACTCAGACTTTCGACGAAACAATTCGAAAGCCCATCAGTTTGGGCTGTGGCCATACTGTCTGCAAGATGTGCCTGAATAAACTCCACCGCAAGGCTTGCCCATTTGACCAGACCACTATCAATACAGACATTGAGCTCCTCCCTGTGAACTCAGCATTGCTGCAGCTGGTCGGTGCTCAGGTAAGGTGAATGACTTAATACTTTCTAATTTTTCTCTTTGTGTATTCCTCCTAAGAGAAGCCTGTTGAATTAAAATTGAGTAACCTACCCTTTTCTTCATAAAAAATTTTATTGTGATTTGGTTGACAGTTCACAGAGCAGACTGGCTTTCCATTCAACAGTTCATCACATTTTGTTTCTGGACATTGATTGTAATCCCCACAGTGTAACAGCTCTCTTCCCACTTCTTCTCTGTGTTTACCATTTCCCTTGATCTTTCTGTCATTTCCCTTCCTGCCTTCTGAGCTTTATCCCTGGGCAAATGCTGCCATTTTGATCTCTTAAGGTTGATTGGTCTAAGGAGTGCATACCGCCCTGGTGTTGCTGTTCACCTTATAGGTCTGACTGTTGTTTGGCTGAAAGATGAGCCCTGGGAGTGAGTTCAGTTCCTGGCTTGAAGGGTGGCTTGAAGAGCAATAGTCTTGAGGGTTCTATCCGTTTCTATCAGACCAGTAAGCCTGGTATTATTATTTTGAGTTTTGTTCCACATTTTTTTACTACTCTATCCAGGATCTCTTAACCCTTTCAGAGTAGTTGTCAGTGGTTGCTGGGTACCATCTAGTTTTTCTGGTATCAGAGCCTTGGAAGCCGAGGTTCACATGGTTCACTTCTCCCTTGGACTAACTTCTTCCATGCATCTTTGATTTTCTTCATTCTTCTTTGGTCTGATCAAGAAGAGACCACAGGTTGCACCTTGAATTGTCACTCTCAAGCTTTTAAGACCCCAGTTAATACTCATCAAAGTAGGATATATAGAACAGTGTTTTTGTGGGGTTGTATTATGCCAGTTGTCTCCTGAGACTGTAATCCTGAGCCTGAAGGCACAGCTACTCCCTCCTTAAGGTGTTTGGTTATGGCTAAGAAGCTTTCATAACTTTGCCCCGTTAGCTCTGTTGTGTTGTTGTTATGTGCCGTCGAGTCGGCCTCGACTCATAGTGACCCCTCCTTGGGTTTCCGAGGCAATATCACTGCAGAAGTAGATTGCCCAACCTTCCTTCCGAGGAGGGCCTAGTGGGTTTGAACTGCCAGCCTTCTGGTTAGCAGTCAAGTGCCTTAGGCACTATGCTACCAGAGCTCCTCTGTTAGCTCTACTATATGTGTGTGTGTGTGTGTGTGTAGACATTTTTACATCATGTACAGATACATATGTAGAACTGTTGTCTGCCAACTACGTATATGGTCATAGTTATAGTCTTATTCGTGTCTCCATAACTGATCATCTTGCCTGTCTACTTCTGTATCTACTTGTAGATTGATATTTGTCATTATTGATAAACTCATTGCCACCGAGTCAATTCCGAGACATAGCAACCCCCATTGGGTTTCTGAGGCTGTAAATCTTTACGGAAGTAACTTACCCCATCTTCCATAGAGCAGCTGGTGGGTTTGAACTGCTGACCTTCTAATTAGCAGACAAATGCCTTATCCACTGCATCACCAGAACTCCTTTGTTATTACAGGTAATGGAGTATAAAACCCAAAACCAAACTTACTGCGATTGAGTTGATTCTGACTCATAGTGACCCCTGTTGGATTTCCAAGGCTGTAAATCTTTACAGAAGTACATTGCCTCATCTTGTTCCTGTGAAGCAGCTGGTGGGTTTGAACTACCAGCCCTTTGGTTAGCAGCCAAATGCCTTTCCAGCTGCACCACCAGAGCTCCTTACAGTGTAGTATAGAGTATTTAATAGCAATCTACTTCCGTAGAGATACTGCCTCAGAAACCCAAGGAGGGGTCGCTATGAATTGGAACCAATTCAATGGCAGTGAGCTTGGTTTGGTTTTTCTTGTCTGTAACTCTTGTGCACCTCCATAGTGCTTTTCTTTAGTGATATTGTGCTAGTCACCCACTTTTTATATATTGTCTTTCTTTTTGTGTATGTGTGTCATTTGGGGGAAGTATACAAAGCAAATTAGTTTTCCATTGAACAGTTCATAAAAATTTTATTTCATGACATTGATTGCAATCCCCACAATGTAACAGCTCCCTTCCCACTTCTTCCATGTGCTTGCCTTTTCTCTGTATCCTTTTTTCCTATGCTTTCCTGCCCTCTGAACTTGCTCCTTAGTACATGCTACTCTTCTGATCGCCCATGATTAGTTGTTCTAAGGAGTGTTCCTAACTGCTATAGTTGTTCACTTCACAGTCCTGTCTGTTGTTTGGCTAGAACTTAAGCCACAGAAGTGAGTTCAATTCCAGGCCTGAAGGGTGACTAGAGACCATAGTCTCAGGGGTTTCACCAGTCCCTTTCAGGCCTGGTTTAGTGCCTAAGGCATCTGACTGCTAATCAGAAGGCTGGTGGTTCAAACCCACCAGCCACTTCTTAGAAGGAAGGTTGGACAATCTACTTCCGTAGAAATACCACTTCGGAAATCCAAGGAGGGGTCACTATGAGTTAGAACCAACTAGTTGGCCATGAGTTTGGTGTTTGCTTTTTTTTTTAAAATCAGGCCAGCATGCCTGCTCTTTTTTATGATTTTGAATTTTATTTCACATTTTTCTCCCGCTCTATCCATGATCTCCTATTTTGATTCCTTTCTGAGTGGTTGACAGTGGTAGGTGGGCATCATCTAGTTCTTCTAGTCTCAAGGTCATGAAGGCAGAAGTTCCTTCCAATGCATCTTTGATTTTCTTCATTCTTTTTTGCTCTTGATGCAGAGAGACCAGTTTTTGCATCTTAGATGGACACTTGCATAGTTTTCAGACCCCAGTCATTATGTACCAAAGTAGGATGTAGATCAGTATTTTTGTGTAGTATGTTTTGTTTTTTAATATTTATTTTATTTTTGCAGTGTTTTCTCCTTCTCCTCACACCCCTGGTAGCCAACAAAAAAAGTTTCTTTCCATACATAAACCTTTCCTTGACTTTTTGCATTAATAAACTAACATAATATTTGTCCTTCTGTGATTAACTTATTTCTTCAGCATAATGTCTTCCAAATTCATCCACGTTTTGCAGTGTTTTGTAATTTGTGTAGTATGTTTTTTCAGTTGAGCTTGGTCCCCTGAGATCATGGTCCTGACCCATAGACCCAGTGACTCATTCCCTTAAGGTGTTTGGTTGTGACTAAGAAGTTATCATAACTTTGTCCTATTAGCTCTGTTATATAAATGGACATTCTTACGTTGTCGTTATTGTTAGGTGTTATGAAGTCAGCTCAGACTCATAGAACTCTGCGTACAGCAGAAGAAAACACTGCCTGGTTGTGCACTATCCTCAAAATCATTGCTATACTTGAGTCCATTGTGGCAGCCACTGTGTCAGTCCATTGTGTTGAGGGTCTTCCCCTGTTTCTTTGACCCTCCATTTTACCAAGTTTGATATCCTTCTCTAGGGAATGGTCTCTTCTGACAACATGACCAAAGTAGATGAGAGGAAATCTGGCCATTCTTGGTTCCAGGGAACATTGTGGCTGTACTTCTTCCAGGACAGATTTATTCTTCTCACAGTCAATGTATTTTCAGTATTCTTCACTACCACCAATATTCAAAAGCATCAACTCTCCTTTGGTCTTCTTTATTCATCGTCTGAGAGCTCTGGTGGCATATTGCCTAAGGCATTTGACTGCTAACCAGAAGGCTGGCAGTTCAAACCCACCAGCCACTCCTCGGAAGGAAGGTTGGGCAATCTACTTTCGTAGTTATACTGCCTTAGAAATCCAAGGAGGGGTTGTTATGAGTCAGATCCAACTGGACAGCAGTGAGTTTTTTAGTTTTTTTTTTTTAATTTTTGTTTCATTGTCCAGTTTTCACATCCGTATAAGGTGACTGAAAATATCATGGCTTGGATTAGGCGCACCTTAGTCATCAAAGTGACATCTTTGCTCTTCAGCACTTTAAAGAGGTATTTTGCAGAAGATTTGCCCAATGCAATACGACCTCTGATTTCTTGACCGCTGTTTCCATTGGTGTTCATTGTGGACCTAAGTAAAATGAAATGTTTGACAACTTCAATCTTCCCTTCATTTATCATGATATTACTTATTGGTCCAGCAATGAGGATTTTCATTTTCTTTATGTTGAGGTGCGATCCATACTACAGACTGTAGTCTTTAGTGTTTGTCAGAAAGTGCTTCAAGTCGTCTTCACAAACAAGGCTGTGTTGTCTGCATATCACAGGTTGTTAATGAACCTTCTACCAATGCTGATGCTACATTTTTCTTCATATAATCCAGCTTCTTGGATTATTTGCTCAGCATACAGATTGAATAAGTATAGTGAAAGGACACAACCTGCTGCACACCCTTCCTGATTTTGAACCATGTAGTATCCCCTTGCTCTATTCCAACAATACCCTCCTCATGTTCCTCATGAGCACAATTAAGTGTTCTGGAATTCCCATTGTTTGCAATGTTACCCATAAATTGTTATGATTCATACAGTCTAATGCTGTCAACGAAACACAAAAAAAAACATCTTGTTGGTTTTTTTTGCCATTGTTCCATATCTTCTAAAGCTAGCTTGCATTTCTGGAGGTTCCCTTTCAATATACTGCTGGAACTGTTTTTAATTATCTTCACCAAAGTTCACTTGCGTGTGATAATTAGTGATACTGTCAGTAATTTCCACATTCTGTTGTATCACCTTTGTTTGGAATGGGTACAAATAAAGATTTCTTCCAGTCAGTTGGCCAAGTAGTTGCCTTCCAGGTCACCTAGAATAGACGAGTCAACCTCCAGGGCTGTTATCATTTGTTGAAACATCTCAATGAATAGTCTGTCAATTCCCGAAGCCTTGTTTTTCACCAATTCCTTCAGTGCAGCTTTGACTTCTTTCTTCGGTACCGTTGGTTCTTGATTATATACCACCTCACCTCCTAAAGTAGTTGAAGGCACTCTGGTGGCGTAGTACCTAAGGCATTTGACTGCCACACTCAGCTCCTGGGCTTGTTTTGGCTAAAGATACTGAACTGCTCTACTGCCTCTTTCCATAGATGTAGTCAGTTTGATTCCTGTGTATTCCATCTGGCACGGACCACATGTATAGGCACTGTTTTTGTTGTTGCAAAAGGTTTTCCAGTGAATAATTCTTTGGCCATGCAAAATTGTATTATGTGATCTTTGGTGTAATTTCTGTCACCAAGGCCATATTTTCTAACTACTGATGATTCTTCTTTGTTTCTCACTTTTGCATTCCAATCACCAGTAATAATTAATACATCTTAACTGCATGTTGGGAGCTCTGGTAGCATAGTGCCTAAGGCACTTGACTGCTAACCAGAAGGCTAGCAGTTCAAACCCACCAGCCACTCCTTGGAAAGAAGGTTGGGCAATCTACTTCCATAGTGATACTGCCTCGGAAACCCAAGGAGGGGTCGCTATGAGTCGGGGCTGACTCGACAGCACATAACAACAGCAGCAATTGCATGTTTGGTCAATTTCAGACCGTAGAAGTTGGTAAAATCTTTGATTTCTTCTTCTTTGACTTTAGTGGTTGGTGTGTAAATTTGAATAATAGTCGTATTAACTGGTCTTCCTTGTAGGTGTGGATATTATCCTAGCACTGATTAATGCTTTTTATTACAGATAATGCAGTATCGTGTATATAAAGCTATTTACCTTTGTTGCCTGTACATCTTATATACCTCTTTATGTCTTTTCTTTAGTGTTATTGTACTGGTTACTCATTTTTGGTATACTGCCTTCCCTTCACCCAAATTAATACATGTCTGTAATTTAATAATTTTCCATCTCCTCCTTTCTTATTCCTGATAGCCATCAAAGAATATTTCTGTGTATAAACTTTTCCTTGATTTTTTATAATAGTGGACTCATACAGTATTTGTCCTTTTTAAATGACTTATTTTACTCAGCATAATGTCTTCCACGTTCATTTATGTCTTGAGGTATTTTGTGGATTCTTCATTATTCTTTAACATTGGATAGTATTCCATTGTATATTTTTTTGTTTATCCATTCTTCTGCTGATCGAGACTTAGATGTACCTGCAGGGGGTTTCTGTCTCTTCGCTGTTGTCTGTGGAGCTGTGATGAACATGGGTGCATATATCTATTGGTGTCTTGGCTCTCATTTCTTTATAGTATGTACCGACTAATGTGATTGCTATATCATAGGGTATTTCTATTTCCAACTTTTTAAGGAAGCACTAAACCTTTTTCCACAGTGGTTTTACAGTTTTACCAACTCTCATACCAGCAGTGTATGAGAGTTCCATTCTCTCCATACTCTGGCCAGCATTTGTTGTTTTTTGTCTTGTTGAACTTTGCTATGGCTGGTTGAGATACCTCATTTTTGCTTTGACTCTCATCTCTATAATAGCTGGTGATTGTGAACATTTCTTCTCTGTTTGTTGACTGCCTGAATATCATCATTGGTGAAGTGTCTCTGTCCCTGCCCATTTTTTAAATTGGATTGTTTGTCCTTTTGATGTGTTGAAGTTTTCTATAAATTTTGGAGATAAGTCCCTTGTCAGATGTATCATTGCCAAATATTTTTTCCTAGTCTTTAGGTTTTCTTTTTACTCTTTTGCAGAAGTCTTTTGAAACGTGTAAGAGTTTAATTTTCAGAAGGTCCCAGTTATCTTCTGGTGTTTGTACATTTTTAGTTATCTTTGGTAGTCTATTTATACCATAAATTAAAGTCCCTCAAATATACCCTATGTTTTCTTTGATAACTTTATAGTTTTGGGCTTTACATTAAGGTGTTTGATACATCTTGAGTTACTTTTTTTATATGGTGTGAGGTATGGATCTTGTTTTCATTTTTCTGCAAATGGACGTCCAGTTTTGCCAGTATCATTTGTTAAATGACTTTCTTTTCCTCATTTAATGGATTCTGGCCCTTTGTCAAAATCAGCTGACCATAGGTGGATGGATCTATTTTTGGGTTCTTAATTCTGTACACTGGTCTTTGTGTCTGTTGTCATACCAATACTAGGCTGTTTGACTACCATGGCTGTATAGTTGTTTGAGATGGAGAACTGTGAGACCTCCTAGTTTTGTTCTTCGTCAGTAGTGCTTATCTGAGATCTCTTTCCTTTCCATATAAAATTAGTGATTACTTTTTCCATGTCCTTAAAGTATATTGATGGAATGTGGGTCAGGATTACATTGTATCTATAGATTACTTTGGGTAATACTGACATTTTTACAATGTTCAGTTTTCCTGGCCATGAGCATAACATGTTTTTTTTTCCATTTTTGTAGGTCTCCTTTAGTTTCTTCTAGTAGTGTGTTATATTTTTCTTTATATAGGGCTTTTGTGTTTCTGGTAAGATAAGCCAAAAAAACCAAACTCACTGGCGTCAAGTTGGATCCAACTCAAAGCGACCCCTCCTTGGGTTTCTGAGGTGGTATCACTGCAGAAGTAGATTGCCCAGCCTTCCTTCTGGGGAGTGGCTGGTGGGTTTGAACTGCCAGCCTTCTGGTTAGCAGGCACTGCACCACCAGAGCTCTCTCTGGAAAGATAGCTCTTCCTAAATATTTTATCTTTTTGTTAACTCTTGTTTTCCTATTTCCTTTTCAGAGATACTTTTGTTGATGCAGAGCAGTTCGACTGATTTTTTTTTTTTTTTAATTGTGATTTGGGTGAAGAATTATAGAGCAAATTCACTTTCCATACAGCAGTTCACATATACTTTTTCTCATGTCATTGACTACAGTTTACAATGCAACAGCTCCCCCCTTTCTACTTCCTCCCCCTCGTTATCTCTTCCCAGTGTCCATCCCTCCATACTCTTCTGCCCCCTGAGCTGTCTCCCTGTGCATGTCTCCCTGTGACATGTTTCAGTGAGTTTCTTTTGAAGTCTATTCTGTGTGGCATTCATTAAGCTTATTAGATGGGTATTTTTCATGGTAGTAGGGAAGTTTTCTGCTATCAAATTTTTGGCAATTTTCTCTCTGGGTGTTTTTTTTTTTTTTTTATTGCCTCCTCCTGTTCGGTCATTCCAGTCACACCTAGATTATTTCTCTTGGTACCAACCCACTTAATTCGTAGGCATTCATGATTTTTTTCTGATATTTCCTTATACAAACTGTGGTATGAAGGGACTTTTCTTCTCTTTGGTTAATCTGTTCTTCATTCACTTCAGTTCTACTGTTTTATCCTTCCAATGTGTTATCTAGCTGCATAATTATAGTGTTAATGTTCTAAATTTCTAACTGCTGTTTTTGTATGATTTCTAATTGCTTATTTATTTTGTCATTTTTCTCTTGTATTGTTTTCCTGAATTCTTCTAGGGGATCATGTGTTCTTCCTTGATTTTGATTTTGTGAGTGTGTGTGTATGATTTCCTGGAACACTTGGAAGATTTTATTTATATAGATAGATGGATAGATAGATAGATAGGGAGCTCTGGTAGCGTAGTGCCTAAGGCACTTGACTGCTAACCAGAAGGCTGGTGGTTCAAACCCACCAGCCACTCCTTAGAAGGAAGATGGGGCAATCTACTTCCATAGTGATACTACCTTGGAAACCCAAGGAGGGGTCGCTATGAGTCTGGTCCGACTCAACGGCACATAACAACAACAACATAGATATATAGATATGTAGATACACACACACACACATATACATACCTACACACACATATATATACTTACACATACATATATACACTTATATATACATACACATATAAATAACCAAATCCACTGCCATCATGTCAATTGTTTCATATAATGACCCTTTATATATGTATGTGTGTGTGTGTATATATTTGAATTCATTGTTTCCAAGATAGTTTAGAATTGGTGTTTTTGTTGATTATGGTTGGCTTGTTTCACCCTGATTTTTTTTATTTGCTTTGTTTCAGTATATTCAGGAAGGTGGGCAGGTGTGCTTCTTTGGTTGCTAGTTTGACAGCACTTGGGCACTTCCCACCTATCTCTGGGTGGGTGGAATATCTGGTGGGAATGTGGATGAAGGTTTCTATTGGTCATGCAGTGGAGCTGCAGGTATGAATAGGTATTGTCCACTATATGTTATTGATCCAGTGGTGCAGAAGCGTGTGTAGATCTTGCCTGTTGGTTGGGGTGGTTGGTGAAGTAGGTATGGCTGTCTCAAAACCAAAATCGAACTCACTGCCATTGACTAGTAGGGAAGTAATGGGTTTGCAAGGCATTATCTCTATGGAAGTAGATTGCCCAGTCTTCCTTCTGAGGAGTGGCTGGTGGGTTTGAACCACCATCTTTCTGGTTAGCAGTCAAATGCCTTAGGTACAATGCCACCAGAGCTCCTTTTTTTTTTTGTTGTTTTTTGTTTTCTCCCCTGGAGCAGGGGAAAAAAAAGAAGAAGAAGAAGAAATAAAAGGGGAATGGATGAGAGGAAATACTGGCAAAAATAAAAGAAGAAGGAAAAACAAAAAGGAAGAAAAATTGTAAAAAGAAAAAAAGGGGAAGGACAGGTGCACTTATGGTCAGCTGGCAGTGGGGTGGTGTGATCCTCAGGAACACACACCCACAGATGTGGCAGGAGCCTGGTGCTCGTGAGTCCCTAGGACAGTAGTATCCATCTTGCATTCATTGGGAGGAAAACCTGTTAATGGGACAGGTGCAAGCATGCAGACCCACAGGCACTGGCTCTGCCTGCTTGGAGCATGTTACAACAGGTAACTGGGCTGCTGAGGAGGCAACCAAGGAACCAGGTGGGTGATGGGTAGCCAAAGGGGCATCCCTGGTCACTGGGTTTGTGGGGAAGGGAAGAGGGCTCACTCCTACTCACCAGGAAGGTGTGTTTGGTAAAGCTGAGAAAGTACCTCTCCCATCTCAATTCACTGGCATGGGCCCAGTGTTCTTCACACAGCCAGTTATCCAGCTTCTACTGTGGTGGAGTGAATTCCTTGGTATGGCTCTCTCAGCCATAGTCTCTGTGACTCCTCCCAGATGACTGTATGGGACTATGCAAATGTAAGGTGCTTATGGCCTACCAATAGGATTGGGTAGCTGAGTAATGAAAATAGGGTAGATGGCACCCTTGTCAGGATGGGATCATGTGAATAAGATGTATGAAACCCTTATGTGGCCATTGGTTAGTTTTGTCATTCTGCTCGGCTTAAAATGAACCCTGCTAGAGGCAGAAGGGGAGAGTTCACTGCCATCAAGAGAGATGTGTGGAGTGGAGCCCATCCATGGACCTGAGACGTCTGTGCTGGACCTCCCTGGCAGAAATACAGCAGAGATGACCAGCTGAGAGGATGGCGACAGCAGAACCAAGAGGCAAGAAACAGAGCTGTGGGTTTGCCAGTCCATGGAGTGAGAAAGTGGAGTGCCTTTGGCAAGATGCTTGCTGGTGAACAGTGCATCTGTCAGCAGAGCGGAGTGCTATGTAACACTTGCCCTAGAAATAAGCCTTTGGCTTCTGATGGGGATACTGTTTCCACCCCATGAGGTTGGGGGTTGGAGGAGGATTTTGCCTACATGTCCTTTATGCACCTTCCAAACTCAGTCAAGTCACAGGCTGCTTAGAGTCCTTTGTCTCCAACTGCCACCCCACAAGCCTTCCTCTTCACATGGGCCCTCAACCCAAAAAAATAGTGTTCACTATGGTGAGTTGTTTCTTCCCCCCTCACTGGCTTCCTCCTCATGCGGCAGTCACCTGTGCCACTGGAAATCTCACATGCTTACCTTTGTATGATGCCCTTCTGTGTCTCAAAGTGGCCACTCTTCATTGGGCCCTGCTTGCTTCTGTTTTCCCCTATCACTGTCTTCACTTCATTTCCCTTTCCATTCAGCACTTAATCTAATTCTTTATTCTTTAATTTGATACTCAAAGGTCTAGGATAGTTATCTGTATCTGTTTCACTCAGTTTTTCTGGATCTCTTGTAGAGGACTGGGTGGAGTGTGTTACCAGGATACCATCTTGTCTCCATCTTTATTGACTTTTCTTTAAGTAGGTACAATTCTGTTATATACTGTCCCCATCCTTTATTTCAGTATATTAGGACATTATTGTGGTAATTCTGTACTTTTCACTTACAGATCAGTAACATTCATTTACTCTAGTGGTCAGATTTTTAATAGTCCTATCTAGCATAGTGCCTAAGGCACTTGACTGCTCACCAGAAGGCTGGCAGTTCAAACCCACCAGCACTCCTTGGAAGGAAGGTTGGGCAATCCTACTTCCGTAGTGATACT
>NW_006921762.1:3340873-3345413 GCF_000298275.1 Orycteropus afer afer
GTTGGGGTTTAGTCCAATTCTGTATCCTTCCCTTCAAGGCTCAGGGGTCCAAGATTATCTTCTGTGTCTGTGTTAATTGGTTTCCCTTTTCTTTGTTGAAAAGGGTCTTTGCAATCCTTCTGTCTAGTCCGCCATCTTGCCAGAAGCCCCTGATTGGTGGAATTATTTCTCATAGGGGGTATGTGTTAATTGTAGAAACCACTTACATGTGTACTGGAATTGAACAATTAAGTAAGTGGAAGGTAGATGGTAGAAATCAGTTTTCTCACTATTAAAGTTGAATTTTACAGATAAGCAAGAGAAAGAAGCTAGAATAATCTGTGTAGTCAAGGATCAGAATTGGAGACATCACTATGAACTCATATTTAACTTCATAAGGAGCTCTGGTGATGTAGTATGTAAGATACTTGGCTGCTAACCAGAAGGTCATTGGTTAAGACACCAGCTGCTGCGCAAGAGGAAGATGAGGCAATCTACTTCCATAAAGATGTATAGCCTTGGAAACTCAATGGGGGTGTCCAGTGAATCTGAATTGACATAGTGGCAATGAGTTTGGGTTTTTTTGGGTGATACAGATGATTATATATTGAAATATCTATTGATATTTGTATGCACACTGGTTCTCATACACACATTTCCTTGGTATGTCAACTAAGAGGACCTAGAAGCAGTGATAACCCCAATAGCAATGAGTACACCTAGGGCCTAGATCTTGGTTTCATACCATTCTGCCGTGAAAGAAACCAGTGCTCCCTGAAAAAAAGAGCTGATTCTCAAGCTGGGACAGGAATTACACAGTATGGACCTGGAGCATTTTGTAATCCCAAAAAGTAAAGAATGCTCAGAAAAAAAAAAAAAGTTTTAAAACCCCACAATGATGGTGAAATATTAAAAAGACATATGATAAAATACACCTCTGTCTCTTCTCGAGACCAAAAGAGAAAGAAGGAAATCAAAGACTCAGCCAAATTGACACACAAACTGCTGAACTACCACAATTCTACCCCTTGTCAACTTGGCATCTGTACAGATCTTCATTGGGTGGCTCCAGTCCCCTAGTTCCTCTAAGTGGTGACCTCACCCCTTTGGCCTGGAGGGCCCCGTTCCTCTCCCTCTTGGGCATGGCATCCCCCTGGCACATGTGAACTAGCAGCCCCACATTCCAGAACCAAGTTGGTGAAGGCCTGGCTTTTTGAAACCTAGAGGGCTGTGATCATCCCACCCCCAAAGGCCATGGTCCTGCCCTTTCAGGCCGAGGCAGCTCTGCTTCTGTTTGCTTTGTCTCTCCGCTTCTACCTATTAATGCCGAAGGCAACCCACTCTGTTGGAAAACTTCTGCCCAGAAAGCACTTGACTTTCTTGCTCCGTGGGTGAGCCAACCTGCTACTCCATTTTACTCCGGTCTTCTCTACCAATTAATGCCTCAAGACAGCCCACTCCGCCAGCAAGGCATCTGCCCAGTGGCACCTGGCTTTCTCCTCCATGGGCTGGTAAGCCTTTGCTGTTTAATGCCGGTCTCTGGGCTCTGCTACTGCCGTCTCTCATGCTGGTCCCTCTGCCGGTATCCCTCTGCCAGTCTCTTGGATCTGCTCCTGCCATATGCCAGGGTCTCTCTGCCAGGGTCTCTGGTCAAGGACGCACTCCACTCCTGTTTCCACATTTTAGATATCTGTCAGAGCAGTACCACACTCTCTCAGTACCATATTCTGTTCTGGTTACCTAGAGCCACTCTGAGAAGAAGATACCATAAATGGGATGGCCTTAACAAACAGGAGTTTATTCTATTACAGTTTGAACGGTAGAAGTCCGAGTTCAAATTGCCAAGCTCTAGGGGCTGTGTGAAAGCCCCTCGACCTTGGACTTCAGCTCTACCTCTTGCTCCCAGCTCACTGAAGCTAGACACATCTCTTCACTCAGGCAGCTACTGGCTGCTGAGACTAACAAGCCCAAGATCGACAAATAAAATGGCACAGTCCCGATGTTACCATATGGCAGGCCATTAGTAATTCAAGTCCATTGTAAGTCCCAAGGTTGGCAGTGCATGGCAGGCTGCTGAACAACGACACAGCTACATACAGGGTCCAAGCGTGCCATAAGCTGGAGACCATTCCCCAAAGCTTCTGCTTATATGCAAGAAGCAGGCCACATTCCCTAGGCAGCTACTCAGCTGCTCACAGTAGATTCCTCCATGGAGTTGATTACCTGTCTCACCATGGGGAATACTACATCCAGCTGCCCAGCCACTCAACCAGGTCTAGCCAAATTGACACAGAAACTGAACTACCACACCATGTTAGGGTTCCATATACCTCATTTGCATAGTCCCACTTATACAAGGGTGCCATGTACGTTATTAGCGAACAATCCAATCCCCTTGGTAGGGCACAAGCATCTCCCATTTGCACCGTTTACCCAGTCATCTGGTGGGCATCACAAAGATTATGGCTAGAAGAGCTATAGTAAGTAATTTACTGCACTGCAGAGACCAAGGGAGCTCTGGAAGCATAGTGGCTAAGACACTTGACTGCTAACCAGAAGGCTGGCGGTTCAAACCCATCAGCCACTCCTCGGAAGGAAGATGGGGCAATCCACTTCCATAGTGATACTGCCTCAGAAACCGAAGGAGGGGTCGCTATGAGTCAAGTCCAACCTGATGGCACATAACAACAACAACACAGAGACCAAATGGTCAAAAGTTATTTTAGAGGAAAGATGAAAGGATAAAGAGACAACGAGACCAGATCACTGAGAAGAAACATCTGAAATGAAATTGAGAATGTTGACACATTGTGAAAAATGTAACCAATGTCACCTAAACAATTTGTGTCCTAGTTATTAAATGGGAACCTAATCCGCTATATGTACTTTCACTAAAAACACAATAAAATACAGGAGCTAATTGAAAGTGCTCCAGATGACCGAAGCTGGGACAAAATGTTAAGTAGCAAAGCAGGATTTGATTATAACCAATAGTATAAAATACTCATGAGTCCATACTGATTTTAAAAAAATAGGATAGAATAAATAAGAATTGCAAATAATTTATGTGGATGTTCCACCTTCGAGACAGTGGCATAAGTCCCCACTCCCTAAGTATGGGCTGTGTATAATAACTTCCAAAGAGTACCATGTAGAAGAGGGAAGGTCACTTTTAAAATGGAGCAATCTGACAAACAGTACTTAAGCCAAGTAATCAAGGTCAGCGTAAGTCATGTAGTTAGTGTACATTCTTGATATGGGAAGAAATCTACACTTTTTCAGTGTGGTCTTCCTTCCCAAATCCCATGTGTTTTTTTTTTTTGTTGTTGTTGTTGTTAGGTGCCATTGAGTCTGTTCTGACTCATAGTCTCACTGCGTACAACAGAATGAAACACTGCCCAGTCCTGTGCCTCATAATCTTTGCTATGTTTGAGCCCATTGTTAAAGCCACTGTGTCACCTTGTGCCATTTTGTTGGGGGTCTTACTCTTTTTTGTTGACTTTCTACTTAACCAAGAATAATATCCTTTTTCAGGAACTAGTCCCTCCTGCTAACATGTCCAAACTATGTGACATGAAGTCTCACCATCTTCACTTCTAAGGAGCATTCTGGCTGGACATCTTCTAGGACAGATTTGTTTGTTCTTCCTACATTACGTGGTATATTCAGTATTTTTCACCAACACCATAATTCAAAGGCATCACTTCTTCTTTGGTCTTCCTTATTCATTGTCCAGCTTTCGCATGCATATGAAGCAGTTGAAAATATCATGGCTTGGGTCATGTGCCCCTTAGTCCTTGGGTCAGTGATCCTGAATCTGGCTTGAATTTGGGGCAGTTCCTGTGATGTGCTTCTGCAACTGTTTTTGAATAATGTTCAGCAAAATTTTACTTGCATGTGATGCTAATAATAATGTTCAGTAATATCCACATTTTCTTAGATCACTTTTCTTTGGAATGGGCACAAATATAGATCTCTTCTAGTTGTTTAGCCAGGTAGCAGTCTTCCAAATTCCTTGCCCTAGACAAGTGAGCATTTCCAACATTGCACGTGTTTGTTGGGACATGTCAAGTGGTATTTCGTCAATTCCTGGAGCCTTGTTTTCTACCACCACCTTAAGTGCAGCATGAACTTCTTCCTTTAATACTGTTGGTTCTTGATCATATGTTACCTCCTGAAATAGCTGAATTTCAACCAATTCTTTTTGGTACAGTAACTCTGTATTCTTTTCATTTTCTTATGAGCTTCCTGCATTGTTTAGTGTTTTGCCCATAGAATCCTTTAAGACTGCAACTCAAGGCTTGGGTTTTTTTCTTCACTTCTTTCTGCTTGAGAAATACCAAACATGTTCTTCTCTTTTGGTTTTCTAATTCAAGATCTTTCATTACAACACTTTACTTAGTCTTCTTGAGCTTCCCTTTGAAATCTTCTGTTCAGCTCTTTTTATTTGTTTGTTTGTTTCAGTGTTCCCTACTCTCCTCTCTGACCCCTGGTAACCAACAAAGAAAATTTCCTTCCATAGATAGACCTTTCCTTGATTTTACAATAACGGAGTAATACA
>NW_006921762.1:3345513-3346955 GCF_000298275.1 Orycteropus afer afer
TTCCGTAGTGATACTGCCTCGGAAACCCAAGGAGGGGTCGCTATGAGTCGGGGCTGACTCGACGGCAAACAACAACAACAACAACATCCATTTAGATAATGAGAGAAATATAAGAAATAAGTAATAAGGTCTTTTTTACATTGAGGAAAATATCACTCATGAAATCATTACACTTTAACTGAATAGAAGAGAAGTTGCTTCAGCCATATTTATTTGGTAGACCCTAAGAAATGAATGGGAGCTCTGGTAGCATAGTGGCTAAGGCACTTGACTGCTAACCAGAAGGCCGGCGGTTCAAACCCACCAGCCACTCCCCGGAAGGAAGATGGGGCAATCTACTTCCGTAGTGATACTGCCTGGGAAACCCAAGGAGGGGTCGCTATGAGTCGGGTCCGACTTGATGGCACATAACAACAGCAACAATAAGAAGAAATGAAAGGTAAAGAAGGGGATAAAAACTATAAAGTATAAACAACAAAATAAATAAAAATACAAAATAAAACAAAACTCTAAAGTTTGGGAACCATTTATTTAGAGTCGGAGCAAACCTGAAGGTAATATTTGAAAGCTTTTTGTCAGCATTCTCATATTAAACATCAGTGTCCTCAGAAGAGTTCACAAGGACAAGAGAGATAATCAGGGAATCTGGTTTTTGTGAGCTGGATTCAATTCTTAAATAATCTCTCACTGCTACATTTGCATATTGTGAGTTTGAAGTCCCAGATATTCATCATAAATTATTTTCCAAATTTACTGGAAATATGGATCTAGTCTCACTATTCTTTTCTAGATCATAAACCACTGAAGCAAGGAATGTTGATTTTATATATGTAGGAGAAAAGGGGAGCTGTTGCAAAATAGTATATTCAAAGGGAAACACTTACTTAAAAGCCTATTTCGATAATATCACCATCAACAAAAAATAGTTGTCAAAAAGTGAAAATGCTGTTGGTTTCTTTCTGTACTTAATTTTTCATTTCATAATCTCTTTCTGTTTCAGAATTCCAGTATGACACACTCCAATTTCAGAAATAGGACTTTTTAATAACAAATAAACAAGTCTTATATTTTTTTAAAAGTTGACTGAAAATGGAACTTGTAGCCTAGATTTTATCTGAATGCATGCAAATTTAAAAAGTCATTTATGAGGCTGGGGAATCCTAGGATGGAAGGTACAAGGACGCAGAACAGTCTGAATATATTAAAAATGTGTGAAACGGCTTAACTGAAGGAGATGGGGAAAGGTGCTGACCTAAATAACTTTGGAAATGAGTTGAGTCTGTAAAAGTAAAGGCAGAAGAAACTATACATAAGCATTTTATTCTGATTGGTGGAATTATTTCTCATTCCCGTTGTTGCTGTTGTTTTAGTATATGCTGAATATTTGTGCTTGTCCTCTTTTTTATTGTGATGTGAAGGTTTATAATTTTTCTTTGAGGTTA
>NW_006921762.1:3354995-3381465 GCF_000298275.1 Orycteropus afer afer
GTTATTCTTTAGGGTTGCATAGTATTCCATTGTGTGTATGTACCATAGTTTGGTTATCCATTCCTCAGTTGATGGACACCTAGGTTGTTTCCATCTTTCGGCTGTTGTAAATAGTGCTGTGATGAACATGGGTGGGCACATGTCTGTTCTTGTCATGGCTCTCACTTCTTTAGGATATATACCTAGTAATGGAATGGCTGGATCAAATGGTATTTCTAATTCCAACTTTCTAAGGAATCACCATACTGCTTTCAACAGTGGTTGTACCATTTTACAGTCCCACCAGCAGTGTATGAGAGTCCCGTTCTCTCCACAACCTCGCCAGCATTTGTTATTTTCTGTCTTGTTGAATTTTGCTGCTAGTGCTGGGGCAAGATGGTATCTCGTTGTTTTGATTTGCATCTCTCTAATGGCTAATGATTGTGAGCATTTCTTCATATGTTTGTTGGCCACCTGAATATCCTCCTTAGTGAAGTATCTATTCATGTCTTCTGCCCATTTTTTAATTGGATTATTTATCTTTTGGTTATGAGGTGTTGGAGTTTTCTGTAAATTCTAGAGATAAGTCCCTTGTCAGATATGTCATTACCAAATATATTTTCCCAATCTGTAGGTTCTCTTTTGACTCTTTGGGAGAAGTCTTTGGAAGCACATAAAAATTTAATATTTAGAAGGTCCCATCCATCTAGTTTCTCTTTTGCTGTTTGTGCATTTTGAGTTATGCTTGATAGTCTATTTATGCCATATATTAGGGCCCTTAAATTTGCCCCTAGTTTTTCCTTGAGGAACTCTATCGTTTCAGGTTTCACATTTAAGTCTTTGATCCATCTGAAGTTAGTTTTTGTGTATGGTATGAGGTACAGATCTTGTTTCATTTTTCTGCAAATAGATCTCCAGCTTTGCCAGCATTTATTAAACAAACATTCCCTTCCCCATTGAATGGATTTCGGCCCCTGTTCAGCTCTTTTACTTCATTTTTTCTTCCATTTGCTTTAACATTGAGGAACAAGTTTCAGAGTCTCTTTTGACATCTGCTTTGGTTTTTTCTTCCTTTTCAATGACCTCTTGCTTGCTTCACGTATCATGTCCTTGATGTCATCCCGCAACTTGTTTGGTCTTCAGTGATTAGTGCTAAATGCATCAAATCTGTTCTTGAGATGGTGTCTAAATTCAGATGGAATATTCTCAAGGTCATACTTTGGCTCTCATGGATTTGTTTTAATTTTCTTCAGGTTCATCTTAAAGTTGGTTCTAAGCAATTGATGGTCTGTTCCACAGTTAGTCCTTGGCCTTATTTTGACTGATGAAATTGAGCTCCTTTGTTGTCTCTATAGATGTAGTTGATTTGATTCCTTTATATTCCATCTGGCAAAGGCCATGTGTAAAGTCACCATTTTGCTGTTGAAAAAAGATATTTGCAAGGCTCCAGGAATTGACAGAATACCACTTGACATGTTCCAGCAAACACATGCAGCATTGGAAATGCCCACTTGTCTAGGGGAAGAAATTTGGAAGATTGCTACTTGGCTAACCAACTAGAAGAGGTCTGTATTTGTGCCCATTCCAAAGAAAGGTGCTCTAAGAGAATGTGGATATTATCAAACATTGTCATTAGCATCACATGCAAGTAAAATTTTGCTGAAACAGTTGGAGAAGCAAATCACAGGAACTGCCCAAAATTCAAGCCAAGGATTATCACGGCTGGTATCAGATAGTTCTTGGCTGAAAACAGAGAGTACTAGAGAGATGTTTACCTGTCTTTTATTGACTATTCAAAAGCATTTGACTGTGTGATTTTGATCTTGCAAAAGTCTGTCATGGGATTTCCAGTGTAATTTCCATCACCAAGGCCATATTTTCCAATTAATGTTCTTTGTTTCCAACTTTCACATTCCAATCACCAGTAATTATTAATGCATCTTCATCACCTGTTCGATAAATTTCAAACTGCAGAAGTTGGTGAAAATCTTTAATTTCTTCATCTTTGGCATTGGTGGTTGATGCGTAAGTTTGAATAATAGTTGTGGTAACTGGTCTTCCTTGTAAGTGTACGGATGTTATCTTATAGCTGAAGTGTTGTACTTAAGGAAAGATCCTGAAATACTCTTTTTGACAATGAATGCGACACCATCCCTCTCCAGTTTGTCATTCCTGGCATAGTAGACCTTATGCTTGTCCAATTGAAAATGGCCGATACCAATCCATTTCAGCTGAGTAATGCTTAGGATATCCATTTTTATGTGTTCTATTTAATTTTTGATAACTTCCAATTTTCCTAGATTCATACTTCATCCATTCCATGTTCTGATAATTAATGGATCTTTGCAGTTATTTTTTCTCAATTTGAGTCATGCCACATCCGCAAATGAAGGTCTGGAAAGCTTTTCTCCACCCACTTCGTTAAAGTAAACTCTCTTTGAGGAAACAGTTCTTCCCCAGTCATATTTTGAGTTCCTTGTAATCTGGGGGGGCTCATCTTCTGACACTGTATCAGACAATAGCAAAATCCCATAACCCCAATATAATCATTAGGGAAACAATAGACAGATACCATTGAGGGGCCCTATACGATATACCTCACCGGTTCTCCTCATAACTGTCAAGTTAATTTTAAAAACCAGACAAATTCAGAGAAACTGTCATAGCCAAGAATTGCTTAAGGAGACATGATGACTAAATGGCATGTGGTAGCTTGCATGGTATCTGGAACAACAACAAATAAAGGGCATGAGGCATAAATTAAGGAAATCTTAGTATGGACTTTAGTTAATAATGTCAATATTGGTTCATTAATTATTACAAACATACTAACGTAATGGGAAAAAAAAAACAAAACAAGCCCACTGCCACTGAGTTGATTCCAACTCATAGCGACCCCCATTGGGTTTCCAAGGCAGTAAATCTTTATGGAAGTAGATTCCCTAGTCTTGATTCTGCAAAGTGCCTAGTGGGTTTGAACCACTAGCCTTGTGGTTAGCAGTCAAATGCCTTAGGCACTGTGCTACCAGACTTCCTTAAAGTAATATAAGGTATTAATAATAAAACAATGGTTCTGTACTATCTGCTCAACTTTAATTTTCTGTAAATCTAAAGCTGTTGTAAAAAAGTAAAATTGTAATAGGCCAAAGGACCTGAGTAGGCTTTTGTAAAAAAAAAAAAGCAAATGGCCAATTAACACACAAAAAGATGCTCTACCTCATTAGTTATCAGGGAAATAAAAACTACATCAATCATGAGATACTACTTTACACCCACTAAACTCGCTGCCATCAAGTAAGTTCAACTCATGTGACCCCTCCTTGGGGTTTCCAAGGCAGTATCTGTACTGAAATAGATTGCCCAATCTTCTTTCCCTCTCAAAAACCAAAAACCAAACTCACTGCCATCGAGTCAGATCTGACTCATAGCGACCCCTCTTTGGGTTTTCAAGGCATTATCACTATGGAAGTAGATTGCCCAATCTTCCTTCTGAGTGGCTGGTGGCATAGTGCCTAAGACACTTGACTGCTATACAGAAGACTAGCAATTCAAACCTATCAGCCACTCCTTGGAAGGAAGACTGGGCAATCTACTTCTGTGAGACTATGAGTCGGAATTGACTCAATAGCAGTGAGTTTGGGTTTTATAGGGACTCTGTAGCATAGTGCCTAAGGCATTTGACTGCTAACCAGAAGGCTGGCGGTTCCTTCCCACTTGTATAGTTACAATAAAAAAAAATTGACAATAATAAAGATGTAAAGAAATTAGAAGCTTCATACACTGCTGAAGGGTATGTAAAATGGTGCATACACTTTGGAGAACAATCTGGCACGTCTTCAAAAGTTTAAACATAGAGTCACCATAAAACCCAGCAATTCTACTTCTAGGTACATGCCCAGTAGAAGGAAAACATAGCCGCATTATTCATAATAGTAAAAATGGAAGAAAAACCCATGTGTCCATCAACTGATGAGTGAAAAAATATGGCATATCTACTTACCAAATCAAACCGGTTGCTGTCAAGTTGATTCCAGCTCATAGTGAACCCATGTGTTAACAGAGTAGAACTGTGCCATAGAGCTTTCTTACCTGTAATCTTACAGACTCAGATCTCTAGGCTGTTGTTCCCAGGCACCACTGGCTGGGTTCAAACTGTGAACCTTTAGATTAGTAGTTGAGTGTAAAACCATTTATGCCACCCAGAGACTATATTGGAATGTTATTGGGGGATGACAGTAAATGAAGTGTACTGGTAATGATACAAGATGGATGATTCTTGACAAAGTGTGAAATGAAAGAATCAGAGCAACAAGGACCACATATTGTATGATTCTACATACTTGAAATGTCCAGAATTGGCAAAGCCATAGATACAGAAAGTAAATTGATATCTGCCTAGTGCTAGGAGTACTGGGGAGAAATCAAGGATGATTGTTAAAGAGTATGAGGTTACCTTTTGGGGATAATGAGAGTACTCTAAAATTGATTGTGGTGATGACTGTACAACTGAATTTTGCACTTTAAATTTTCTAATGTTGTTACAAAAAAAAATCTAAAAAGTGAAATATATATTTTGCATATATAGAAAAGATCTTTTGAAAGAATTCAGTAAATTAAGTAGGAGTTTTGTTACAGTAGCAGTAAGTAAAATGTTCTCAATAACATAGTTGTTTAATTAATTAACACTCAAAAAGATCTGTTCATTTCGCCTCCAGGTCCCTGAGCAGCAACCCATTACTTTGTGTAGTGGAGTTGAAGATACAAAGCATTATGAGGAAGCAAAGAAATGTGTAGAAGAATTAGCATTGTACCTGAAACCACTCAGCAGTGCTAGAGGTAAATCTGATGTTTGTTTGAGTGTTCTAGAACCCAGAGCTGTTACATGCTACCCACAGGTCAGTCAGACTGTCAAAGGAACTGCTCTTGGACTCTGAAATTGCATTGTAAACCTAGTGTGTTAATTACCTAGTGTTGCTATAACAGAAATACTACAAATAGGTGGCTTTAACAAACAGAAGTTTATTTTTTTGACTGTTTAGTAGGCTAGAACACCATATTCAGGGTGCTGGCTCTAGGAAAAAGGTCCTTGTCCCTTAAACCTATTTCCTGGCTCCTTGGAGATCTCCGTGAGGTTTGGCATCAATCTTCCCTCATCTCTCTTGCTAGCTTGTGCTTTTTTCTGTTTTACATCTCAAAAGAGATTGACTCAAGTTACACCCTACACTAATCCTGCCTCAGTGTTACAAAGACAGCTTGTTCCCAAATGGGATTATAACCACAGGCATAGAGGTTAGGATTTATAACACATACTTTGGGGGGACATGATTCGATCCATAACACCTAGAAATAACTTTTTTACTCTTTTAAAGGAGTGGGTCTGAATAGCACTACTCAGAGTGTTCTGAGTCGCCCAATGCAGAGGAAGCTGGTGACTCTGGTTCATTGCCAACTAGTGGAAGAAGAAGGCAGGATTCGTGCCATGAGGGCAGCTCGATCATTAGGTGAACGAACAGTTACAGAGCTCATCCTCCAGCACCAGAATCCTCAGCAACTTTCTTCTAATCTTTGGGCAGCAGTCAGAGCTAGAGGCTGCCAGTTCCTTGGACCAGGTATATTAAAATATTATATTTACTGCATTAATAATTCTGAAAGTATGATGTCAGGACTATAAGTGTTGTGTAAAGACTAGTTCTTTACAATATTTTGTTATTACCAAGTAATATCCCACTTGACAATCATTGCTGTGGAAATTCTATAAGTTAGTTTTTCAGAGAACTTAAATTTTTTTTAATGCCTAAAATATATTCATTTTGATGGAAGTTTTTATAAAATGTATTAATTATGTATCTGCTTTCTTAAAATATACTGAATGTAATATAAAATCACCAAAAATGGTAAAATATTATTACAGTGTGTATTTCTTATTATGTTGCCCATTAGTTGAGTGGTATCTGTAGAAATTGTTAAATAGGGCTCTTCTAATAAAAGGGCTTGTGATAGCTCTCTGCACATGATAAATTTTGACTTTACCTAACTGTTGCTAGCAATGCAGGAAGAAGCTCTAAAGTTGGTTCTGTTGGCCTTAGAAGATGGTTCTGCTTTGTCCAGAAAAGTCTTGGTTCTCTTTGTGGTGCAAAGGTTGGAGCCACGGTTCCCTCAAGCCTCTAAAACTAGCATTGGGCATGTTGTCCAGCTCCTTTATAGAGCCTCCTGCTTCAAGGTATGAATCTATTTTAAATATCAGCTTGAAAGAAAACATTGTCCTTTCCCTAAACTTAAGTAATAAAACTGAGTTTAATAAAGTTGCCTGTATCTTTTTGGAAATTTCAGGTTTTTTTTTTTTTTTTTTTTAAAGAATGGAAATGAAGATGTAGGTGGTGGTGTTCTATTACGGTTAAATTCTATAATAGATGGATTGGATTTTGAATGCTGGATATCGAATAACATAAATCAGCCCTATGGCTTAGAAATTTTTGTATTTGAAGAAAGTGACCTCAGTTTCCCATCAAGATTATAAGCAGAATTGGTCTGGAGAGATAATCATTGAAGTACAAATGAGTTTTATTTGGTTGTTTATTCCTGGTGTAAGTCCCCATATACAATGCTGGAGCTCCAGTTAACATTTCAGTTTGCATACTGTGTAGTAATGCTGGACATTTTCTTTTGTATCCCAAATTGAATTAGCACCACTTCAGACATTGGTATATGCTCTCAATTATTATTTACCCTATATTCTTAACTTCTTAAAATCAGGGCTTCTTGCTTCTAATACAGCCTATAAGCAATACTTCATGGAATGGGGAAGCATGTCTCAAATTTAATTTGTTAATTTATACTAGCTATAAGGAAATTCAGGGAGCCCTGATAGCTCAGTGGTTAAGCACTTGGCTGTGAACCAAAAGGTTGGCATTTCAAACCCACCAACCACTCCATGGGAAAAGGATGTAGTCTGTTTCCATAAAGATTACAGCCTTGGAGACCCAACGGGGCCATACTAACTCTCTCTTACAGGGTCAACTTTGAGTTGGAATCCACTCAATGGCAGTGGGTTTAGTTTTGTTACAAGGAAATTCATTCCTGAGATCACCTTATTTCTTCATTTGACGCTCATAAGCTACAAAAGCTCACATTAGTCATCAAGTGATTCACAGAGTCAACAGGAGCATACAGGTTTAATTTTGGAAAAGCAAAATTAAAACTTCTGACTAAATGCTAACATTTTCTCTTTCTTGCTACAGTTGGGTTATATGCTGGAAATGGGGTGTGGACTCTGGGTCTGTCATATCACCCGTCCTGTCTGTCAGACCTCTAGCCATAATTACTCCAGTTAGTCCAGATTGTCCCTGAATGGCTCATGTATTTTATGTTTGTAGTAGTGAAATTGTACAGTGTAATCTGAAGTACTCTTCAGATTCTTATTACAGTGTTCCATTAACAGTACAAGACATATATAATATAGGATGCTTTTTAAAAAAAAATGAAAAGGAAAATTCAGTTTTCTCTGAAAGATGATAAAAACTAAAACCAAACCCACTGCCATTTAGTCAATTCTGACTGGTAGCAACCTTATAGGACAGAGTAGAACTGCCCCATTGGGTTTCCAAGGCTGTAAATCGTCATACAAACAGACTGCCTCATCTTTCTCCCGTGGAACAGCTGTTGGGTTCAAACCACTGACTTTTTGGTAGCACAACATCACTAGAGCTACTCTGAAGGATAATAACCTCAAAAACCCCTGAATACCAAAAAGTAAACTTTTTTCAACCCTAGTCAACAGCAGGGAGCTCCGGTAGCATAGTGCCTAAGGCACTTGACTGCTAACCAGAAGGCTGGTGGTTCAAACCCACCCTCCACTCCTCGGAAGAAGGAAGGTTGGGCAGTCCAATTCGGTAGTGATACTCCCTTGGAAACCCAAGGAGGGGTCGCTATGAGTCGGGTCTGACTAGATGGCGTGTAACAACAACACAACGTTCAGAAGCATTAATAGTAGCAAGATTTGAAATTTGTAAAAATCTAATTCTGGCCTTTTGTTTACATAAACTTATGAAGTCTGTAATTTCTTGGGTCGGTCCCATTTTTTCCTCTTTAATTTTATGTTTCTTTTATTTGTTGCCTATCCTTTTTCTTCTGTGGTGGTAGTTTGTACTGCATTCTCAATGAGGAAAAGACTTAACTTCTCTCATTCCAGTATGTCTCTTGCCCTTAATTTTACTCCTTTGGCAGAGTTTCTGCTAAGTGTTCACGAAAACCCATTTCACTTTCCTCATGGCATTTCATAAGACTACATTTTCCATCATTCCTTGCAGATAATTGTGGCCATGTATTCTGGTTGTGTCGTTTTAGCATCTGATATTTCCACCATTCGTCTCTCAGTTTGTTGTTGTACTGTGGTGGCTTGCCTGTTGCTGTGAGGCTGGCAGTTATGCCACTGGTATTTCAAATACCAGCAGAGTCACCCATGGTGGACAGGTTTCAACAGAGCTTCCAGACTAAGACTGACTTAGAAGAGGAAAGGCCATCCACTTTTCAAAGAATTGGCTGGTGAAAACCTTATGAATAGCAGTGAAACAATCTCTGATATATTACTGGAAAACTTTATGAATAGCCCTGAAACAATGTCTGATATAGTGCCAGAAGATGAGCCCCTAGGAAGGAAGGCACTCAAAATATGACCGGGGAAGAGCTGCCTCCTCAGAGTAGAGCAAAATTTAATGATGTGGATGGAGTAAAACTTTCGGGACCTCCATTTGCTGATGTGGCATGACTCAGAATGAGAAGAAACAACTATAAACATCCATTAAGAAGCAGAACATGGAATGTATGAAGTATGAATCTTAAGAAAATTGGAAGTTGTCAAAAATGAAATGGAACACATAAAGATGGATATCCTAGGCATTAGTGAAATGAAATGGACTGATTTTGGCCATTTTGTATCAGACAACCATGTGATCTGTGCTGGGAATGACAAATTGAAAAGGAATAGTGTGGCATTCTTCGTCACAAAGAATGCTTCAAGATCTATCCTGGAATCTTAAAAGCTTGTAAGCAGCCATCTAGATGCAATGATGGTTCTTCCTGATCCAGAGCAAAGAAAAATGAAAAAAATGAGACACATGGAAACAGTCCAGGGAAGTGATACACCATGCAGTCCTTAGCCTTTATGACTATGAGACCAGAAGAACTAGATGGTGCCCGGCTACCTCTGTGAACCACTCCAAGGGGGATCTGTGTAGGAGATCCTGGATAGAGTGGGAGAACAATGTGAAACAAAATTCAAAATCATTAATTTAAAAAAATGGGGAACCAGTTTTGCTGGTCTGATAGAGCCTGGTGGAACCCCTGAGACTATGGCCCCTAGCTGCCTTTCAGGTCTAGAATTGAACCCAATTCTGTGGCTTCCAGCCAGACAAAAGACAAGCATATGAGCTAAACATTTACATTAGGTAGATACTAACTCCTTGGAGACAGCAATCATGGGAGAACACAAGGGCAGTGTATGCACAGGGAGATACCTTGGGGGCGCAGGAGTCCATGGAGGAAATGGGAAGAGAGCTGTTGGACTGTGAGAAATTGCAGTCAATGTCCTGAGACAAAGTTTATGTAAACTGCTGTATGGAAAATGAATTTTCTGTGTAAACTTTCACCAAATTATAACAAAAATTTTTTTCAAAAAAACAGATCTGTCCTGGAGTACAGTGCTGTCAATGATAGGATGATATCATATGCGTAGAAGAAGATCAGTTAACACTACTATTATTCAAATTGAATGCACCAACCACCAAAGCCAAAGACGAGGAAAGCGAAGATTTTTACCAAATTCTGCAGTCTGAAATTGACCAAACATGCAATCAAGATGTGTTGATTATCACTGGTGATTGGGATGCAGAAGTTGGAAACAAAGAAGAATGACTGGTAGTTGGAAAATATGGCCTTGGTGATAGAAATAATGCTGGAGATTGCATGATAGAATTTTGCAAGACCAATGACTTATTCATGGCAAATACCTGTTTTCAACAACATAAATGGTGGCTATATATGTGGACTTTGCCAGATGGAGTACACAGCAATCAGACTGACTACATCTGTGGCAAGAGGCAATGGAGAAGCTCAATATCTTTAGCCAAAACAAGGCCAGGAGCTGACTGTGGAAAGGACCATCAACTGCTCATAAGCAAGTTCAAGTTGAAGCCAAAAGACAATTAAAACAAGTCCACGAGAGCCAAAATATGACCTTGAGTATATCCCACCTGAATTTAGAGACCATCTAAAGAATTGTGGGATGATATCAAGAACATCATCCATGAAGAAAGCAAAAGGTCATTAAACAGACAGGAAAGGAAGAAAAGACCGAAATGGTTGTCAGAGGAGACTCTGAAACTTGCCCTTGAACAGAGATTAGCTAAAGCACATGGAAGAAATGACAAGATAAAAGAGCTGAAAGAGCTGAACAGAAGATTTCGCAGAGCAGCCCAAGAAGACAAAGTGAATTATTATAAAGAAATGTGCAAAGACCTGGAGTTAGAAAACCAAAAGGGAAGAACATACTTGGCATTTCTCAAGCTGAAAGAACTGAAGAAAATATTCAAGCCTTCAGTTGCAATATTGAAATACTCTATGAGCAAAACACTAAGTAATGTAGGAAACATGAAAAGAAGATGGAAGAATAAACAGAATCATTGTACCAATGATTCTGTACCAGTGATGTACTGGCTGATGTTTATCCATTTTAGGTGGCATATGATCAAGAACCAATGGTACTGAAGGAAGAAGTTGAAGCTGCATTGAAGGAACTGGTGAAGAACAATGCTCCATTAATTGATGGAATACCCATTGAAATGTTTCAACAAATGGATGCCACGCTAGAGGCACTAGCTTGTCTATGCCAAGAAATCTGGAAGACAACTACCTGGCCAACTGACTGGAGAAGATCCATATTTGTACCATTCCAAAGAAAGGTGATCCCACAGAATGTGGAAATTACCGAATAATATCATTATGCCACACACAGGTGAAGTCTTACTGACAATAATTCAAAAGCGGTTGCAGCAGTATATTGACAGAACTTCCAGAAATGCCAGCTGGATTCAGAAAAGGACATGGAACGAAGGATATCATTACTGACTGATGGATGTCAGATGGATCTTGGCTGAAAGCAGAGAATACCAGAAAGATGTTTACTTGTGTTTTATTACCTAAGCAACAGCATTTGATGGTGTAGATCATAATACATTATTGTTAATATTGAGGAGAATGGGAATTCCAGAACATTTAATTGTGCTCATCGGGAACCTGTACATAGACCGAGAGGCTGTCATTTGAATAGAACAGGGCAATGCTGCATGATTTAACATCAGGAAGGGAGTGTGTCGGGGTTGTAGCCTTTCACCATACTTATTCAATCTATATGCTGAGCAAATAATCCAAGAAGCTGGATTATATGAAGAAGACTATGGCATCAGGATTGGAGGAAGACTCATTAACAGCCTGTGATATGCGGATGACACAACTTTGTTTGCTGAAAGTGAGGATGACTTAGAGCACTTACTGATGAAGATTGAAGACTATAGTCTGTGGTATGGATTACATCTCAACATAAAGAAAATTAAAATCTTCACAACTGGACCAATAAGCACAATAAATGGAGAAAAGATTGAAATTGTTACAGATTTCATATTACTTGGATCCACAATCCACACCCATGGTAGCAGCAGTCAAGACATCAGACGACGTATTCCACTGGGCAAATCTGCTGCAAAAGACCTCTTTAATGTGGTGAAGAGCAAAGATGTCTCCTTGAAGACTAAGGTGCACCTAACCCTATACTAAGCCATGGTATTTTCAATCGCCTCCTATGCATGTGAGAGCTGGACAGTGAACAAAAAAAAAAAAAACAACAAAGAACAGTTGATGTTGATGCTTTTAGTTGTGGTGTTGGTGAAGAAAACTTACACAATACCATGGACTACCAAAAAGAATGAACAAATCTGTCCTGGAAGAAGTGCAGCCAGAATGATCCTTGGAGGCAAGAATGGCCAGGCATTTAGTTTCACTCCCCATTTACCATGCCCAACCCTAACCCAGTCTACTCCCCTCCTTGCCCAGTAACCCTCCCCCTGTGCCCCTCATAGTTATGCACTCCTGTTTGTTCTGCATTTCCTCCGTGTGAATGTTGCCCCTCTGATGCCCCGTGGTTATTGCTCGAAGGGATGTATTTCCATAGAGTATGTGGGTGCGTCATCCTGAGTTGAGTGGTCTTCATGTATATCTTGTTAACTGTTGTGCTGAGAGCCAGCTCCTGGGAATGAGTTTTATTCCAGGTACAGAAAGTACTCCAGGGCCATAATATTGGGGGTTTCACCAGACTCCATCTGACCAGTAATTCTGGTCATATTATTGAGTTTTTGGATCTTGTTCCACATTTTTCCTCCCACTGTATTCAGGATCTCCAGACTTGATCCTTTCCTGAGTGATTGGCATTGGTAGCGGGCACCATCTAGTTCTTCTGGTCTCAAGGGCCATTGTGTCCTACAGCTGATTGCTTCCAAATGCCCTTGAGTTTTTCACACACACACACACACACACACACACACTCTTCTTCACTTCTGACACTAGGAGATCATTAGCTACATCTTAGATGGCGACTTGAAAGCTTTTAAGACCCCAGTCACTACTCACCAATGTAGGATGCGGAACAAGGCTTTTATGTATTTTGTTGTGCCAGTTGAGTCTGGTGTCCCTCAGTCATCTGATCTACTTTGGTTATGTTCTCAAAAGGGACTGTGTCATGCTTAGTAAAGTGGCAGGTCAACGAAAGAGGGGAAGGTCCTCGATGAGATGGATTGACACAGTGGCTGCAGTAATGGGCTCAGGTATAGCAAGGATTGTGAGGCTGGCACAGGACTGGACAGTGTTTTGTTCTGTTGTATATAGGGTTGCTATGAGTTGGAGCAGAGTCGATGGCACCTAACAAGAATAACATAATTTCCATTTGAAAACCCTTTCAAGCTTCAGAATAATTCTAGTCTTTCTTAGTATAGTACATTTCTGGGACTTTAAACATTGCTTCTCTTTGGATATCCTTCATTGTTACTAATCCAGAGAATGTTGAAAGCCAGATGCACGGAACCAGTATATCATGAAGAAAGCATATTCCACATTTTAATTTAGGTTAGCCTGTATCAAGGGGGTGTTCTCAAGCGTATATGCATATATGCTTGATCTTTTGACTTAATGGAGAAATAATATTTAGTTTGTGTGACTGTAGCTTTTGTTTGTTTCCTGTTTATGTCCTTTCTATCCACCTATATAAAAAAATTTAAGTTATACCTTCTTGTAATAAGAAGGGGGTAATACATTTTTAAGTCTGATGTCATTGTGACTTAGAAATCTTGGCCATAGTAGTCTAGTTTCTTTGGTGGGAGGGAAGAAAAAAAACCTGGGAGTGTTGTATATTAGAGCTGACAAGGGACAAGGTGTTATATTCAATTCTTGGTCACAGCCAGCTACCCAGATGGACCTAGTAGTTAAAACCTGTGGCTTCGGGACCATAGTCACAGGGGACATCAACTTCAATTGGCATAACATACTACATGAAACATTGTTCCACCTCCTACTTGGGCAAGTAGCGACTGAGATCTTAAAACCCTGCAAGCAGCCATCTAGATGCAATGGGGTCTCTCCTCGTCCAGCGCTAAGAAGAATGAAGAAAACCGAAGATTCATGGAAAGAACTAGTCCTAGCGACTGACACACCATGAGATCCATAGCCTATACAACTATGAGACCAGAAGAAATAGATGGTGCCTAGCTACCACTGTCAACCACTCGGATGGGGATCTACGTGGGAGACCCTGAATAGAGAGGGAGAACAATGTGGAACAAAATTCAAAAGGATTTGGAGTAAAAAAAAAAAACCTGGGAGTCTTATGGGAATAAAAGGTTATTAACGAGGCAGAACATGTTCTAAACTATATTAGGGTTTAAAACCCACCCACTGCTGTCAAGTCGTATCCAACTCATGGCGTCCCCTCCTTGGGTTTCTGAGGCAGTATCAGAAGTATGGAAGTAGATTGCCCAACCTTCCTTCCGAGGAGTTGCTGGTGAGTTTGAATCGCCAGCCTTCTGGTTAGCAGCCAGATGCCTTAGGCACTACGCTACCAGAGCTCCTATATTAGGGTTTGTTGTTGTTGTTGTTATGTGCCATTGAGTTGCACCCAACCCATAGTGACCCCTCCTTGGGTTTCCGAGGCAGTATCACTACGAAAGTAGATTGCCCCATCTTCCTTCCGAGGAGTGGCTGGTGGGTTTGAACCGCCAGCCTTCTGGTTAGCAGTCAAGTGCCTTGGCCACTATGCTACCAGAGCTCCCATATTAGCGTTTAGGAGATCCTATATTACAAGTAGGGAGCTCTGGTAGCATAGTGCTGTGAGTCGGGTCCTACTTGATGGCACATAATAACAACATAGTAGAAGTAAATTATTTTACTTTGATTTGTTAGGCCTATGCCCAGCATCCCGTTACACTCAACATGTGATTTATATTGACGATAATAATAGTACTTACCTCAATAAGTTGAGAGAATTAAAGGAATTAGTACAGGTAAAACACACTGGTTGGCACATACTAAGTGCTCAGGAAGTATTAGCTGTTCTTATTATATAAGATGCTATAACAACAACAATTATCACCATTATTATAATCCACATTCCAGATTTTGTACTTTCTGGCAGTGGCCTAACTCACAAAATTGCATGGAAAATTAAACCAAGTACAAATGAGTCATCTCTAGAATCATACTTGAAGCAACCCCTAGTGGTGCAGTGGCTAAAGCACTCAACTGCTAAGCAAAATGTTGGCAGTTCCAACCCACCATCCACTTCTCAGGAGAAAGATACAGCAGTTGGCTTCCAATAAGATTTATAGCCTAGGAAAACATATGGGGCAATTTTACTCTGTCCTGTAGGATTGTTATGAATCTGAATTGACTCAATGGCAGTGGGTTTGGTTTTTTAGAATCGTATTTACATCTGTAGTTCTTCCAGTTATCAGTACCAGCTATCTCATTACCAAGCATGCCCAAAAGAAATAATCCATAGTTACATTGGAGAAACATACATTGCTTTCCAAAATAGTTGTATGAATGTTTTCTTCTTTTAAAAAATTTATATATACACACACTTTCAGTGTGTATGTGTTTGTGTGTATATACATGTACATACTCAGAGGCACACAGCTGTTTTCAGGTCTGTTCAGTCTTTGAGTTTCATTTTAACACATTCTTGTTCTGTAAAGCCTATAAGGAAGATTTGGATATTTATAAAGAAGGAAATGTCTTGAAGGCACAATGATAGATTCCATTTTAATCTTGTTTGTGGTTAAAATAATTTTTGTTGCATTAAAAATTAATCATGTGTATATGTTCATATATAAGTATAAATTCATTTTTTTACCTGACTCATTGTGCAGTTGTGTTTGTCTCACTAGGTCACCAAACGTGATGAAGACTCTTCTTTAATGCAACTAAAGGAAGAATTTAGAACCTACGAAGCTCTGCGGCGAGAACATGACTCCCAGATAGTGCAGATTGCTATGGAGGCAGGTTTACGAATTGCACCAGATCAGTGGTCCTCTTTGCTTTATGGAGACCAGTCTCACAAATCTCATATGCAGTCAATTATTGACAAGGTAGAACCTTTTTCATTCTATATTCCCTTAACTAATATTGGAGTTTAAATAATTCATAGTTTGGTAATTCTCTTCTTTAACAAATATATATTAAAGTGACTGCTATATGTCAGGCTTTTATAAATTATACTTTATGTAGCCAAGTGTCATAATTAGTCACATCACAATATTAGTTTGTTCATATAAATTCAAACCCAAAAAAACCAAATCGCTGCCATCAAGTCGATTCTGACTCATAGCAACCCCAATTAGGTCTCCGAGACAGTAAATCTTTATGGAAGTAGATTGCCCATCTTCCTTCTGTAGAACAGCTGGTGAATTTGAACTGCCAATCTTCTGGTTAGCAGTCAGGTGCCTTAGGCATTACACCACCAGAGCTCCTTTGTTCATATAAAGATTTGCTTATTGTATTGCTTTATCCAAAGCCTCCCATATTTCTTTGAGAGTTTTCCTTCTTATTTTATTATTGCCTCTCGCCCTTTTATTATTTTTCTCTGAGTTTTGGTCATTGTGTTAATTAACAGATCTGTAACTGTCTCTCTCTGGCAACTATTTATATTAGTCTGTAAAATCTATGGATATATTGAAGTTTATTATTATTCTCAGTTAGAATAAATTTCACATAATAATGAAGTTACCACCATTCTAAGTTTGATCAGACATTCGATATGCTAACTTATCTATGGTCTGTTACAGTGATAAAACCATTTGAGTAGGCATTAGCAGACATTAATTCTATGTTAGGCTCCATTATTTATTTGTGACTCTTAAGAGGTATATTTGACTCTTCTTAAAACTAGAATAATACTGTAACTGTTTTTACTGTCATTCAACATGAAATGTATGAAATTTCTGTGAAAAAGCCTTTAAGCACAGTGCATTATATTGTATACTTAGTAATAGCCCATTGTCATCAAATCGGTTCCTCATAGTAACCCTGAAGAACAGAGTAGAACTGCCCAGTAGGGTTTCCAAGGCTGTAAATCTTTATGGAAGTAGACTGTCACACCTTTCTCCTGCAGAGTGGCTGGTGGATTTAAACCACTAACCTTCAGTTAGCAGATGAGCACTTTAACCACTGTGCTACCAGGCCTCTTTTGCTTAATAATTGTATTTACTTTTTACTATTTTATTTTAAATACTTAGACTTACAGAGATGATTGTCAACTCTAGAGATGACCATACATTTAATTTAGGGAAATAGGGTCAAGATGGAAAGAGTAGCCTAAATAACATTAACACTTATTGAGAGTTTGCTGTGCCAGGTAGCTTTAATAGAAGCAAGGATAGGGAAACTTTGATTCACTTACTTTGAGCAAGTCATCAGGAAAGACCATTCATTAGAAATGGACACCATGCCTGGTAAAGTAGAATGCTAGCAGAAAATTTTGAAACCCTCAGTGAGATAAATGACATAATAGCCACAACAGTGTACTCAAACATAGTAATAATCATGAAGATAACACAGGATCAGGCAACATATTATTCTGTTATACATAAGTTTTCCACCATTTGTCTGTCAGTTTGTCGTGCTCTGGTGGTTTGTGTGTTGCTGGAGATTGAATGATAGAATTTTGCAAGACCAATGCCTTATTCACGGCATATACCTTTTTCAACAACACAAATGGTGGCTATACATGTCGACCTCACCAGACGGACTGCACAGGAATCAGATTGAATATATCTGTGGCAAGAGGTGATGGAGAAGCTCAATATCTTCAGCCAAAACAAGGGTAGGAGCTGACTGTGGAACAGACCATCAACTGCTCATATTCAAGTTCAAGTTGAAGCTGAAGACAATTAAAACAAGTACACAAGAGCCAAAATGTTCTCTTTATTATATCCCTCCTGAATTTAGAGACCATCTAAAGAAGAGATTTGATGCATTAAACACCAGTGACCGAAAACAGAAGAACTATGGGATGATATCAAGAACATCATCCATGAAGAAAGCAAGTGGACATTAAAAAGACAAGAAAGGAAGAAAAGACCAAAATGGATGTCAGAAGAGACTCTGAAACTTGCCCTTGAATGGAGAATAGCTAAAGCAAATGGAAGAAATGACAAGATAAAAGAGCTGAACAGAAGATTTCACAGAGCAGCTTGAGAAGACAAAGTGAATTATTATAATGAAATGTGCAAAGACCTGGAGTTAAAAAACCAAAAAGAAGAACATGCTTGGCATTTCTCAAACTGAAAGAACTGAAGAAAATAATTGAAGCATCAAATTGCAATATTGAAAGGTTCTATGGACAAAATATTGAATGATTCAGGAAACATGAAAAGAAGATGGAAGAAATACACAAAATCACTGTACTAAAAAGAATTGGTTGATGCTTATCCATTTCAGGAGGTGGCATATGATCAAGAATCAGTGGTATTGAAGGAAGAAGTCAAAGCTGCAGCTGAAGGAATTGGTGAAAAACAAGGCTGCAGGCACTGACGGAATACCCATTGTAAGATGTTTCAACAAACAGATGCCGTGCTGGAGACACTCGCTTGTCTATGCGGAGAAATTTAGAAGACAGCTACCTGGCCAACTGACTGGAAGAGATCCATATTTGTACTAATTCCAAAGAAAGGTGATCCCACAGAATGTGAAAATTATCAAACAATATCATTAATATTGCATGCAAGGAAAATCTTACTGATGATAATTTAAAAATGGTTGCCACAGTATATTGACAGAGACTGCCAGAAATGCAAGCTGATTCAGAAGAGGATATGGAACAAAGGATATCATTGTTGATGTGAGATGGATCTTGGCTGGAAGCAAAGAATACCAGAAAGATGTTTACTTGGTTTTATTGACTATGCAAAAGCATTCAATTGGGTGGATCATAACAAATTATGAATAATATGGAGAAGAATGGGAATTCCAGAACACTTGATTGTGCATGTCAGGAACCTGTACACAGACCAGGAGGCTGTCATTCTAACAGAATGGGGATACTGCATGGTTTAAAATCAGCGAGTGTGTCAGGATTATATCCTTTCATCATACTTACTCAGTCTGTATGCTGAGAAAATAATCTGAGAAGTTGGACTGTATGAAGAAGAATGTGACATCATAATTGGAGGAAGACTCATTAAGAATCTGCAGTACACAGGGACACAACTTTGGTTGCTGAAAGTGAGAATTACTTGAAGCACTTACTGATGAAGATTGAAGACTGCAGTTTGCAGTATGGAATACAATACACCTCAACATAAAGAAAACAAAAATCCTCACAACTGGACCAATAAGCAGCATCAAAATAAATGGAGAAAAGATTGAAGTAGTCAGAGATTTCATATTACTTGGATCCACAATCCACACCCATGGAAGCAGCAGTAAAGACATCAGATGACATACTGCACTGGGCCAATCTTCTGCAAAAGAACTCTTTAAAGTACTCAAGAGCAGAGATGTCTCCTTAAAGAGTAAGGGGCACCTCACCCAAGCCAGGGTATTTTCCGTAGTCTCATATGCATGTGAGAGCTAGACAGTGAATAAGGAAGACTGAAGAAGAATTGAGGCTTTTGAGTTGTGGTGCTGGCGAAGAATACTGAAAAGTACCATGCACTGGCAAAAGAACTAACAAATCTGTCCTGGGGGAAGTGTAGCCGAAATGTTCCTAGGAAGTGAGAATGGCCAGACATGGTCTTACCTGCTTTGGTCTTCCCTGGAGAAGGCTATCATGCTTGGTAAAGTGGAGGGTCAATGAAAGAGGGGAAGGCTCCTTAACAAGATAGATTGACACAGTGGCTGTAACGAGGGACTCAGGTGTAGCAGGGATTGTGAGGCTGTCACGGGACTGGACATTGTTTCATTCTGTTGTACACTAGATAACTATGAGTTGCAGACGACTTGGTGGCACCTATTAACAACATAAATTTTGTCGTGAGTTGGAAGTAACTCGATGGCACGTAACAACAATAGTGCTCTCAACAACCCTGTGTTATCCCTTTTATAAGGAAGCATAGGGAGATTATGTAATTTTCCATGGTCACATAGCTAATAAATGACAGGGCTTCAATTTGAACTTGGCACTTTGGCTCTAGAATACATATTCTTAACCAATAAACCTCTTTCCAGACTATCCTGACACTTTATTATTCCTGGGATAGAATTTTTTGAAAAGAATAGTAGATTGGTGTCAGAAGAGAATTTGGAAATGTATTCTGTAACTTCTTAGGTATAATTTTCGGTATATAATATATGTTGTTTGCTCTGTCCTTTAACCAAACTTTACCTGAAACTCCTACCTTTGGACAGAAGCTTATATCTGAACTTAAGTAATTTACTGATTAGAATTCACTGAAACCTTAATGATCTCGTAAAGGAGTAGTTTTCTACCACTGAAGAGAAACTTGACTTGTGTTTATAACATTTCTTACAAACAGGTTGTCTTCTTTTATCTGAACGGTACTATGTAAATAGTATTATCCTGTAATAATTTTCTTACATCATAGCAATTCCTTTGAATTTAGTATCAGGATTTCTGTACAACAAAGTGGTAAATAAATTTTATAGTGTATATGAGTTACATTTAATTACTTTATAGAATATCCTTTCTGGGTGGTGCAAATTCTCTTAGAGAATTTAATGTTAATTAAATAGTAATTTTTCTAGCTAGGAAACTTTAGGTACTGTCACATAATCAATTTTTTTTTTCTCCCCTGTGAAAGATCATATTATGGCCAGCTTAGGGGAGTTAATGCCAAAGCATGTGTCATTAAGCCTTGGGATAATGTATAACATGATAGCTTCCAAGAATCACAAACCAATGTAGGTTTTTATTTTGTTTTAAGCTAGAGTTCATTTAACAGATGGACTTTTTATTGAATCTTTTAGGGTTATATCCAGTACCATGAGCTTTGATCTATAACAGAGCTTGAACTCAAATTCATTTTGACTGACTTCAGTTTCATTGTTCTTGTTGTTATATAGCATTATCTGTATATTTCTAAATTTAAATAATTTGTAAGTACCCCAAGAGCCTAACTAATACAGTGCTGTAATACTATAGGATAGAAAGAGTACTTCTAAATTAAGGAATCAAGAAAAGTGTCACATGTAACCTTTGTGGAATGACTAGGCATTCAAATTCTATGTAGATGGAAAGAGCAGACAGCAGAGGGAACAGAGTATACAACATACTAAGCCATGGAAGAGAAGAATTACAGAGTTTGTTCAGGTAGTGGGCAATCCAGTCTGGCCAAAGCCATGAGTATATGGGAGGAGAAAAATTAAATTTAATGAATCATAAAAATGATTGTGGGTGGGACTGTAAATAATTTTTATTTCAAAAAGATTTCCTGGCTTTTAGGAAAGTTAATATTTTATCTTTTTTAAGTTGCAGACCCCAGCCTCTTTTGCACAAAGTGTTCAGGAACTAACAATTGCTCTCCAGCGAACTGGAGACCCAGCAAACTTGAACCGATTGAGACCCCATTTGGAGCTGTTAGCAAACATTGACCCTAGTCCAGGTAAACCCAAGAGAAATTAATGGACTGTCCTATGTCTGCCCCTCAGTGCTTGTCAATGATTCTTTTAATTATCTTTTGTTACATTTCTCTGGAGTATCTCAGAGTAGTTATAGTTAGTTCAGATATTTTCTGTAGTACTTGAGATCTCTGGCTCTACTCTAGTCCCTATTTTTTTCAAGTTAGTGTACTTCAACTAATGTTGATTTAATATGTTAACCTGTATTGTGCTTCTCATTTAATCAGGAAAATAGATTCTCCCTGGGCTTCTTTATTTTTCCTGTTTCTCCCATCACATAATTAGACTATATTTTACCATTCTCACCTCTTTGCCAAAGCTCCAAGTTTTCCCTCATTTTTTTCTACATCATATGTCCTTAATTGGGAGGAGCTCTGGTGGCGTAGTGCCTAAGGCATCTGACTGCTAACCAGAGGGTTGGCAATTCAACCCTACCAGCCACTCCTCAGAAGGAAGATTGGGCAATCTACTTCTATAGTGATACCATCTTGGAAACCCAAGGAGGAGTTGCTATGACTCAGGTCCGACTCGACGGCAGTGAGTTTGGTTTTTTGTTTTTTGTCCTTAATTGCATTTTCTTGATCCCAGATTTGTATCTATCACTGTCCATTCTTATATTTTGGAACTGAAACTCTTGGCATTTACTAGTAATTTTCTAGTCTCTTAATTCCAAAGCCCTTCTTTACTTGAATTGTATTTAGCATTTGATAATGTTGTTGACCATGTACTTGATACAGAAACTCTCCTGAGATGTTTTCTGTAGTCTCATGGCTCTTCTCTGACTGCTCTAAATGTGGCTTCTGTCTGCTTTTGACTTCTTTCTTCTGGCCACTCAGGAGTAGGTAGGATGTACTCTTGGAACTTTGCTCTCCATTCTCTGTTGATGGTGGTCATTCATTCACAACATCAGGTATTATTTCTGAAAATAGATTCCCAGATAGCTCTACTACTGTTAATCTCTTCATCATTCCAGACCTACTTTCCCAAATGTATGCTGAGATTCTCCTTCTTCTCCTCTTGTGTTTTAAAGCGAACTCTTTACTTGATACTTGCTTCCTCTGTGTTCCCTCTTTTAATGACTCTTTCTCTGAGGTATATAAGCTTACAGTCTGAATCTTTTATCTTGCCTCATATCTTTCCCCTTACTTAATATACATGCCATTCAGACAACAGTTATCTGTCTTTTCTTTTACAATGTCCCTCTTTTCCGTGCCTTTTATTATTACTGCTTTAGTGAGGTCCTCATTCCTTTTCTATGAGACTCAGTATCTTCTTACAACTTCTACTCTTTTAATTCTTCCAATCCAGTCTACTTATTGCTGTAAAATAAGTCATATCTCTGATCTTATTTCTTTATTCATGAACTTACACTGAGATTCCATTGCTTATAAAAAGAAAGATCTAGAATGCTTGACTATGGGAGCCACCCACCTTTGTAGAATTATCTCCCAAAATTGCTTAATCAAACCAGACTATTTCGATTCCTTACATATATAATGTTGGGTTTTTATTCTTTCTTTCTGTGGTTTGATCATTCTGAGCAATCAGAAGAGAACTTGCACAAACTTTTACCACCCCATATCAATCTATCTACCTGCATCTGTGCCAATGCATTCTGCTGTCCTCTTATAATAGTGGATACAGACTGTAGTCCTAACTATAGCAACCCTCTCCTCATGCACTAGATATCATCTCAAGTATATCCCTTCTGTATTCTTTCTTGTATCATCAAATTTTTTCCTACTAAAATGTTCTATCAATGTAACAGTTACAGTAAAGCCTGCAAAAGCTGGAACTATGTGGGAAAACACTTAATATTTTTCACGAAAATGAATAGTAGAAAAGTGATGAGACTTTACCATGTCAGAGGCAGAAAACTTGTGACACTTGGAAAAACTAGGCAATCCCATTGATTTCTGGCTCTCACAAGTTTCACTGTTTTATTTCTTAACCCATTTTTTAACTCTTAATCCCTATCCAGCTACTACTCAGTTTCTTTCCTTTTTGTAGCACTCTGTTGAACCTTGTCTACATTTATCTCCACCACTCTGTCAAAACTGCTTTTGTCAAGGTTACAAGTGATTTCCATGTTGCTAATCTAAAGGCATTTCTGGTTCTTAATGTATTTGACCAGTCAGCAGCATTTAACATTGTTGCCTACTCTCTCCTCCTTGAAACAAGTTCTTTTTGTTGTTTTTTTCCCCACTTAGTGTCAGGGCTACCACATTCTTCTAGCTTGCTTTTTACTTTATTGGACCCTCATTTTCAACCTCCTTTGCTGATTTCAGTCTATTTCCATAGACACTAACCTTTGGAGTGCTCCAGAGTTTAGTTCTTAGATTGCTTCTCTTTCCTGTTTATACCTAGTCTCAAGTTAATATCATTTGGTTTTATGGCTTTAAATATCACCTGTATGACTAAAAACTTTACTATATTTCCTCATATCTGAGGCCCTCATTTTTTCCTTATTGTAGCATTTTCTGAAATTGATACGCATTTATACAATTGATGATGTCATGATTTAATTAGCAATCTTCTTTCTCTTTATGTAGCACATAAAATAATGATGTGTGTTACAATTGATGGCATTTTATAATCTGTGGAACACAGTGTATCTTCAGCCCAGATTTTTTCCCTAAACCTATATATTATTGCCTACTCAGCATCCAGCAGCTCTAATTAAGTTTGAAATGGTTAAGTTTCAAACTTGACCTTTACAAAAATGAGCTCTTCTAATCCCCCCAATTCTGTTATTGGCAGTGCCATCCTCAGTCCAAAAACCTTAGAGATATCAACTCTTTCTTACATAATACACAGCTGAATAACCAGTAGACTTTATAGGCTCAACCTTTAAATCAGTATAGTTTTATCACCTTCACTGCTCATCCTCATCTAAGCCATGGTCGTCTCTCATCATGTGTTATGGAATACTTTCTTTTGTCTGGTTTTAGCATACAAGCTGGATTAATTCTGTCACCCCTCTGCTCAAAAATTTTCCAGTGGCTTCCCATCACTCACAGTAAAAGCAGAAGTCCTTTCTACAATGTACAATGGCTTTCATGATCTGGTGTTTCCAGTACATCCTGACTTCATCTCCTACCCTTTTTACCTCTTAATTCACTCCTCAGTCTGCTTCCATGGAACATGCCATCATGGCCTTTGCACTTATTCTTCCCTCTACCTAGAATGTTCTCCTCCCAGTTTATCCACAAGGCACACTCCATCACTCCCTCAGGTTTTTAATAAAATATAACCTTTTCAGGGATTCCTTTACTGGCTACCTGTCTAAAATTTACATATACTTACCAACTCCCTTTCTTTGCTTTTTATCTTTTCAACTCATCATTATCTTAATAATCTATGTTTTGATTATTTATCTTGTTTTGTTGTCTGGCCCTTTCCTAGAATATAACAGACTTTTGTTTTGTTTGCTGCTGCTTTCCCAGCAACTACAAAAATATCTGGGACTTAGTAGGTGTTCTGAAATTACTTTTCCAATGAAGATTCCTTTCACCTCTTCATCTGCACCTTCTTTTCCTATTGAAATTCTGTACATAATTCAAAACTCAGTTCAAATAACATCACCTAGAAGTGTATAAGCAGTGTCTATACATCACCTTTCAAGGTATTTCTGGAAAGAAGTCATCTTTATTTCTGTGTTCTCACTTTATGTATGTATGTATGTATAAGAACATTTTATATTAAGGCTTATGATTAATTTCATTTTGAAAAAATTACAGTGCTGACACAGGGCAAATACTTACTGAATGAAGAGGATGGGTAGCAGTTTCTCTTTTAATAGTTCTTCTATTTTTTAACATTTTTAAATGTTTTTTAAACATTTTTAAACATTCTACTTACTAATAGCTGACTTATACAAAACTTCAAAATTCACAATTACAGTGTAGTTTGGGTCACACAGTTTGTTGGTCTGTACAATATTCTAAAGTTGTTATGTACCAACACTTTAAAACTGGGAACTTTCACATAAAAATCTTGAATTTAATCTTTCCCTGGAGGAAGAATTGGTTTATCTGTTGTGCTAGCCTTGCATCTTCATCTAACAATAATCAGGTAAAGTTGAGTAGTAACTGCAGTAATTGTACCTTTAGATGAGAGACCTATCACTACATACCTGTCGAAATGGCTAAAATGAAAAATAATGACAATACCAGGTACTGGCAAAGGTGTGGAGAAACTAGATCACTCAAATTGCTGGTAGGAATGTATGATACTGCCAGTTCGGAAAATGATTTGGCAGTTTCTTAAAAAACTAAACACAAAACTGCCATATGACAACATAGTCCTTGTCATTCATTATTGTCTCTTCAATACTAAGTATAATGGCAGTTATCATTTTGTTGGCTGGCCCACTTGATTCCTTTATGCTACTTTCCCTTTCTCTGTAGATACTTTCATTTGCAGTTCTAGCTTTAAAAGAGTATACTCATTTCTTTAAAATTATGTTTAGATGAACCAGCTATTACTTGAAAAACTGTATGTATAAGGCTTAACTAGATTTTCACTAAAGTGTTGACACTAAGTACTGTGTGTTCCTCTATTAATTAAATTTTGGACAGACCCTTGAATAACAATTTTTAAATTTTATTTTTTCATGTAATATATAGATGCTCCTCCTCCTACTTGGGAACAACTAGAAAATGGTCTGGTTGCTGTGCGTACAGTGGTGCATGGGCTGGTTGATTACATCCAGAACCACAGCAAAAAAGGAGCAGACCAACAGCAGGTAAGGGAAAAGTTTCAAACTAGAAATAAGCCACTATGGGAATACCCAGAGATAGAAACAAAGCCAAAAAGATGACATGACTCTTTTTGACTATAGATTATGATTCTTAGAGTGTGAAACTAAATTAGTTTAGTAGCCAGTTTGTTGGGTTAACTTGGTGATTTTATCTACATTTAAATACAGTAATCCTTGTTGGTCTAATGTTGTGCTGGAGTCACTCTTCGTGTTGGATAAAGTAGCATTTGATGGATCAAATAGATTCTGTGCTAACAGCTTATTCCATTTAAATGAGGTTATTCTCTCTTAGTATTTCATTTCATTTTGGCAATAGATATCTTTTAAGTGCTGTATCCCTCCAGTATTGTTCACATATCTATGGGTGTGTTTTCTTTTTTTATTATTATTTTATTTTGATTTGGGTGAAGATTTACAGAGCAAATTCACTTTCCATACAGCAGTTCACATATACTTTGTTTCATGTCATTGACCACAGTTTACCACAATGCAACAGCTCCCCTCCCACTTCCTCCCCATAGTTACCTCTTCCCAGTGACCATCCCTCCATACTCTCCT
>NW_006921762.1:3384575-3396380 GCF_000298275.1 Orycteropus afer afer
AAGGCTCAGGGGTCCAAGATTATCTTCTGTGTCTGTGTTAATTGGTTTCCCTTTTCTTTGTTGAAGAGGGTCTGTGCAGTCCTTCTGCCTAGTCCGCCATCTTACTGGAACTCTATGGGTGTGTTTTCTGTATTAGAATTTTAATTTTTTTCCTAAAGGCTGTTGATGCCAATTTTTCTTCAGTTTTGAAAATGAAATATATGGCAGTAAAATATAATAACTTAGGTTGTGGCTGGAATTTTCAATTTTATCCCCAATAATTCCATTTTGCTCTCAGGACTTACGTTAGGTTCATTAGATCTTTTATTTTGCAGTGGTAAGTTTTGAACTTAAAAATTCTGGTATTAATTTACCTGACTTGGGTAAATGCTAACAACAATAGATTGTTTTTCCTTGGGAGGCAAGAAATATTTAAAAACGTTTTCTGTAGAGTAATCTGGATGTCATTTTTTTCTGATCTTTCTAAACACAAGTCACAGCTTTTATTATGATTAAGAAATTGAAGACAAGAGAAACCTTCTATTTTTAACCCCTGTTCCATTAGAAGGAGCCCTAATGGCACAGTGGTTGAAAGTACTCAGCTGCTAGCAGTTTGAAACCACTAGCTGCTCTGTGGGAGAAAGATGTGGCCCTTTGGGGGCAGTTCTACTCTGCCCTGTAGGGTTTACTGAGTTGGAATCAACTCAACAGCATGGGGTTTTGGGTTTGGTTCCATTAGTCATCTGAAGAATGTAACAAAAATAACAAGACTTACCTTTTAAGGTCTGGCAATAAGTAATAAAATATACTGGGTTTTTTTCAGTCCAGTGTTGTGTTTGATGTATTATTAACTCCCAAATTCTTCCTCCTGCTCATTCCTTAAATTCTAAATAATTTGTTTCATTTGTATCTTTGGAGATACTTTAAGTGCTTTGTTTGTAAGTGCTTCTGCATGTAAAGAAGAATTGGTCATGGAGTATTCTTCAGTTATAGGGGCTACTGTAGATTTTGTTACAAAGGAGCAGAACTATACATATAGCTATAATGTACATTGTACAAGACAAATATTAGATGACAGTTTAAAACATTATGAAGTTCTAAACACCAATAGTTTATTTATCTGGTATAAAGAAGATTATTAGTCCCCCTGAGATTTATGTCATGTTACATATTTGAGAATTAATACTAACATAACAGAAAACTCAACTATAATTTTATTTTTTGGACTCTTTAAGACTTTAGACAAAATGACTGTCCAACATTTAAAGTGTCTAATGCTTTGATTTTGGTCTTAGCCTCCACAGCACAGCAAATATAAAACATACATGTGTCGAGATATGAAGCAGAGAGGAGGATGCCCTCGTGGGGCCAGCTGTACATTTGCACACTCTCAGGAGGAACTGGAAAAGTAAGTGTCCCTCTTGTGAAAATCATTAGACGTAGCCTTCCAATAACTCATTATTGCATGAAATAGATTATTAAATTGAGTAGTCTTTTGGCAGTGAGAAATACAAAAAGAGTAGTTGTCTTTTCCTCCATGAATAGGCAATTTTAGAGTGTAATACATAACTTAAATAGAAGAAAACTGAAGCAGTTTCTTCATCTTTCATTACTTTGTGCCTACAAACAGGAGACTATTTTAAGGTGGTGGTTATGGTATGCCGTCGAGTTAATTCTGACTCAAAACAACCTTATAAGACTTATAGTAGAACTGCCCCCATAGGGTTTCCTAGACACTGATCTTTATAGGAGCAGATTGCCAGGTCTTTTCTCTCATGGAGCAGCTGGTGGATTTCAAACTGCTGACTTTGTTAGCAGTTTAGCGCATAACCATTGTGTCACGAGGGCTACTTATTTTATGGTTAGCTAAATCCAAAAGTTACCTTTTTACTCCAAAAAATAATAAAATTCAAACAGTTGTTATAAATTTTAACTGATTGATTTTAATAGTTCAGTGAATTTCCAGTGTAAAAATTTGCCCTTTGCTCTATTCAGGGAATTAATTTAATATCAGACTCAATTTCACAGATTTTTTCAGATGTCAAGAACCAGGTAATTCCAATGATAATAAATTATCAGTCACACAGAAGGGAGGAAAACCTCTTAATTCTCTTTTTTATAAAGTCAGTATAACACTGACACTAAATTTGATGAAGCACATACTAATATTCAGAATCCACAGATATTAACACATACAGTTAGTTCAGTGATACATTAAAATAGACACCATAATTAAGTTCAAAAAAACCAAAAACCAAACTCACTGCCGTGGAGTTGGGTCCGACTTGTAGCGATCCCTCAGGTGTCCAAGGTGGTATCACTATGGAAGTAGATTGCCCAACCTTCCTTCCGAGGAGTGGCTGGTGAGTTTGAACCACCAGCCTTCTGGTTAGCAGTCAGATGCCTTAGGCACTATGCCACCAGAGCTCCCTTAAGTTCAAAGGTAGCTTGATAAAATTACTGTAGGAGAAGTACCTTGTGATCATGTCCAAAGGTGCTGAAAGGCATTTGAATAAAATCAAATATCCAATTGTAGGTCAAAATTGTTTACACAAACGGAAATATCATAGATACTTTAGGAGCTGAATCCTAACTTTGCTATGTTGTTGTATACCAAAGTGAATTTTAGAAGTATCAGAGATTTAAAGACAGGAAGAAAACCTGTAAGAGTACTAAGTAATTTTTTTTTTCTTTTTACATACAGTCTTACAGTAAGAAAGGGTTGTTTCAAAATGATAGTGTAGCATCCATAAAGGAAATGATAAATTTGATTATATAAAAATTAAACTTGTTATTTTTGAACTATCAGATTCACAAAGACTGATACTTCCTAGTATTTGATGAAGAATTAGGGGGAAGTTTTGTTTTTCCTTTATTATCAATAAGGAATATAACCTTTCTAGAGCAGTTTCTAATGTTGATACCCTTTGACCTACCAGTTCTCTTCTAGTTACTCATGAATGTGTTTAAGTATGTGTACATGATTATTCATGATAGCAATGTTGTAGTAGCAAGAAGTTGGGAACAACTTCTAATAAACTGACAAAGAAAAATACCTAAGATTACTAGTGGAGAAAAAAAATTACCAAGCAGCCATATATGACTCTCTTTTTGTAAAGAGGGAAAATACCTCTAATTAATTATATACCAAACTCTTAACAGTGATTACCTCTATAGGGTAATTGCTGTTTTCCTTTCCTTCTCCCTCAGAAATTTGTCAGATATGGGAAACATTTGGAAAAATAGCATTACTCTTAATAGGAGTTTATCTTCGAAATTTAACTTTTTAAAATTGCACTAACATTTATAAATAGACTTGTTTTCGTTGTTGTGGGATGAAGATGCTGGAGTTGATGGCTTAATTTTTCTCCTATGGTTAGATTTAGAATTTACATGGTAGCTTTGGTTTAAATTTAGGCCATTATTCTAAACTATTTCCATTAAACTGCTTTTAAAATAATTTCAGTCTTATATAGGCACACATAATATCATCTCTGAATTTTTGATAAAAGTTACTTTTCTTGATTATTTATGTTTTTTAATGGAGTAAGTGGTTCATTTTTCTCAACGTACGCTATGGAACTGTTTGTTTGCTTTATTCTTAATTTTTAATACAGGCTCACTGTATCCTAAGGAAGGAGCTCTGGTGGCACTGTGGTTAAAGCATACAGCTGCTGACCAAAAGGTTGGTGGTTGGAACCCACCAGCCATTCCTCAGGAAAAAGATAAGACAGTCTACTTCCATAAAGATTTACAGCCTTGGAAACCTATGGGGCAGTTCTACTCTGTCCTGTAGGGTTGCTATGAATTGGAATATACTCAGTGCCAGTGGGTTTGGTTTTGGTTTGGGTAGGTATCCTAATAAGGCATTTGAGGGAAAGCTAAAGTAATGAATTTCAGAAACTGTCTTCTGAAGATTTTTCTAACTTCTCCAATAACTTTTAGGAATAAATTTCAATTAAAAAATATGTGATGTTAATGAACAAGATTTGTTTGTTACAAATATTACATGTTTCATCTTGAGGAATTTTATACTTAATTGGTGTGTCTTGCTGCATGACATTTTATGGATTACACACACAAACAAACAGAGGTATGTTCTTAAGTTGATAGCTAGAAGCAGTGTTCCGACAGAATTGTAGAAAATAATGTGCTTGGAATCTTTTCCTTTTTTATCTGTTTTTTTTTTTGTTTTGTTTTTTGTTTTGTTTTGTTTTTAGTTCTTGGTTTAGTTTTTATATTTTTGGTTTCTGCTATTATATCTTTGCTTTTTATATAGATTTCGTAAAATGAACAAACGCTTAGTTCCCAGAAGACCCCTGAGTGCCTCTTTGGGTCAACTTAATGAGGTGGGCCTGCCTTCAGCAGCTATCCTCCCAGATGAAAGTGCGGTGGATCTGCCTACCAGAAAAACCCCTGCTCTGCCAAATGGAATTGTATCAACAGGGAACACCGTCACACAGCTGATTGCACGAGGGACAGACCCAAGCTATGAGTCTGGTCTGAAACCTGGAAAGATAGATCATCTGAGCAGTAGTGCACCTGGATCTCCTCCTGACCTGTATGTTTTCCTGACTCTTATTTAAAGTTTCCTGTTTCTAAACTTCTTAAAGTTTTTTCTTCTTTATAATCAGTGTCTTTTATGGGGGAAAAAAACTTTTTTTGGCTTCATTTTGTTATGTTATTTCCTTCCATTTTCTGTGCTAGTGATTTTTAAGAATTAATTAGCATAAATGAAATAAGATCAAAGTTTACAAAATTTATAGAGGGTAGCTGTTGGAATAAACTAGTTTCCCGAATTGTGGCAATCTTTGTTTACATTTAACAATTTGTACATTAGAAGTATTTTAGGGACCTTAAACTTGACTTTCACAATTTTATTCCCTTAGACTGGAATCTGTCCCTAAGAGTATTTCTGCCTTACCTGTGAATCCACACCCTGTACCTCCAAGGGGGCCAGACCTGCCTCCCATGCCTGTCACCAAACCACTTCAGATGGTGCCACGAGGGTCTCAGTTATATCCAGCGCAACAGGCAGATGTTTATTATCAGGATCCTCGAGGAGCAGCTCCACCGTTTGAAGCAGCACCTTATCAGCAGGGTAATGATCTTTCATTTATGTTGCTCAGTGTTCTTAGGACTTAAGAGAACAACTTTTAAGTAAATAGATTTTATTTAATATTTTGGAAAAATAGATATGATGTTCTGAATAGTATGAAATAAAGTAGCAAAGCTGTATAAAACAAACTGCGCTATCAACCAATAGCAATGTTATACATAACCATTGCTGTCAATTTGATTCTGACTCTAGGGACCCTATAAAACCAGGTGGAACTGCCTCATAGAGTTTCCCTAGGCTGAAATCTTTACAGAAGGAGACTGCCACATCTTTTTCCAGGAGAACAGCTGATGAGTTCAAACCACTGATCTTCTGGTTGGCAGCTGAGCACTTAAACTCTGTGTTACCATAACTCCTTAGTTGTATGTTGAATGTATTCATATACTTTTGGAAATAACAAGTCACCTGACTAGACATGGATTTGCTAAGTAAGTGACTACATGTTCAGCTGACCAAATTTACTAATACCAAAAAATACTGTTACATGGAGTATAAATTAAACATATAGTACATTTTTCTTCCTTTTAGTTATCACCTAATAGTCTTTTTCTGTCTTCAGCACTCTTGGGTCCTGTAATGTATATGAAAATAGTATACATACCTTTAGAGAGTTTATAGTGTAGAGTCAGTAAACACTCAAGGGAAATAAATTATTGAGAACTTGAGAAATCAAAGACATTATGGAAGAAATGTCCTAAATAAGGGTATTTTATATATAAATAAAAAGTTACAGAAAAACCAACAAGGATGGTTTGGAAAGATCAGTCTAGAGTCAAGAAGAAGTTAGAGGACTATTGTTAATCTAAGAAGGAGCACTGGTGGCATAGTGGTTAAGCACTCAGCTACAAACCAGAAATTTGGTGGTTGGAACCCACCAACTGCTCCACAGGAGAAAGATGCCATGATCTGCTTCTGTAAAGATTGTTGTTGTTGTTGTTATGTGCCGTCGAGTCGGCCCCGACTCACAGCGACCCCTCCTTGGATTTCCGAGGCAGTAGCACTACGGAAGTAGGATTGCCCAACCTTCCTTCCGAGGAGTGGCTGGTGGGTTTGAACCGCCAGCCTTCTGGTTAGCAGTCAAGTGCTTTAGCCACTATGCTACCAGAGCTCCTTCTGTAAAGATTACAGCCTTGGAAATCCTATGGGGCAGTTCTACTCTCTCCTCAACAGCAGTAGGTTTGTAAGTGAGTGTTGAGGACTGGATTTGTGTGGTGGCAGGGTAGAAGTGATTTATAAAGTATACAAAATTGAAAAATTAACCAGGTGTCTTAGTTTCTAATTGCTCCTATAACAAAAATTCTACAAGTGGGTGGCTTTAAGAAAACAGGTATTATTTTCTTACAGGTTAGGAGGCTAGAAGGCTGGATTCAGAGCACCAGCTCTAAGAAAAGGCTTTCTCTCTCTGTCAGCTCTAGGGGAAGGTCCTTTTCTCTTTTCAGCTTCTGTTGCTTGGTGATCTTCATGGGGTGTGGTATCTGTCCTGCCCTATCTGTGCTTCCTTGCTTTGTGCCTAATCTGTCCTTTTTATCTCCAAAGTGATTGACTCACACCTTGCGCTCTCCGCGTCATTAACATCCCAAAGAAAATACTGTTCCCAAATTATATTACATCCATAGGTATGTGGGTTAGGATTTATAACATATTTTTGGGGGAAACAATTCAGTCTGTAACACCAGGTTTAATGATAATGCTAGGTATGGAGAATGAAGGGAAAGAGATGACTGAAGTGCCACACATACAATTTACACGAAAAATATACATGAAAAATAAACACAGTGATTTTAAAACTAACGTGTCTCTCATTGGCAGTATAAATAGATTAAAGGTATTCTACATTTTGTTTTCCTAAGGCTGTCTTTTAACTTTTAATTGAAAGTGTTCTTTCTTTACATTCAAAAGAATAGTTTTAAATTGATACTTGCTTAATACATGCAGAAGGAGCTCTGGTGGTGCAGTGCCTAAGGCATTTGACTGCTAACCAGAAGGTTGATAGTTCAGTCCCACCAGGCACTCCATGGAAGGAAGACAGGGCAGTCTACTTCCGTAAAGATTTACTGCCTTGGAAACCCAGTGGGGGTTGCTTTGAGTCAGAATCAACTTGATGGCAGTGGGTTTGGTTTTACTACATGCAAAGGTGATCTGGTAGCATAGTGGTTAAAGCATTTGGCTGCTAACCAAAAGATTGGCAGTTTGAACCCACCAGCTGCTCTGTAAGAAAAAGATGAGAATTTGCTTCAGTAAAGATTTACAGCCTTGGAAACCCTATAGGGCAGAACAGTTCTACTCTGTTTTATCGGGTTACTATAAGTAGGAATCAGTTTGATGATGGTATATTTTTTTTTTTCAAATACATGTAAAAATATTATGAAAGTTGATTTGTATCTTCTTTTTGACTAACCAAGTACCATTTTGTTGAGGTAGTCAATGTGTAACCTTAAATACCCTATGCATTAGTCAGGGTTCAATTGCAAATAATAGAATCCATTTTTAGTTAATTAAGAAGAAAGATTTAATGAAGGGAGTTAGGAACCTACAAAATCAATGGAAGTACTGAAGAAGCAGGTTTAAGCTGGGCATCCGCTAATGAGTCCCAGAACAGCACTGCAGATCTGGCAGCCAAGGGAACCTACTATAATGAAAAAGCAGAAAAAGAAGACTTTAATCCTAACTGCTAGCACCAGAATCCTGTCACCTAAAGGAAAAATCTCTAAATTGGGAAGCTGTTGCCATAATTGTTGAGTGGATATTTTGTATGCCATATTTCTTTCCATTTAACTCGGTTTCACATTTAAAACTCAAGTCAGTGATTTTTGGAACCTCACCGTCAAGGACGTTTGGAAAATATTTTTAGCTTTCCAGTGTGTGCACTACTACATTATGACACATGAGGAAGAGGTTTGAACAATTGAGAGAGCTAATCCAATATTGTAAATTATAAGTAGATTGTTTTCAGCGACTTTTAGGGGTAATTTTTGTTTGGTTTTCATAAAGCTAGCATGACTATATAGGAGCTCTGGTAGCATAGGGCCTAAGGCACTTGACTGCTGACCAGAAGGCTGGCAGTTCAAACCCACCAGCCACTCCTCGGAAGGAAGATGGGGCAATCTACTTCCATAGTGATACTGCCTGGGAAACCCAAGGAGGGGTCTCTATGAGTCAGGTCTGACTCGAAGGCACATAACAACAACAACAACAACAGCATGACTATATAGGCAAAGGAGAAATCTTGTAAGGAAACAAGCAGATTATTTACTCTTTAGTGTTTAAATATTTAAAAAGAAAAATACATTGGCTCATTGTTCCTTTTGATTTCTCTTGTGTTGTATAGGTATGTACTATACCCCACCACCACAATGTGTGTCCCGCTTTGTCCGGCCTCCACCATCTGCTCCTGAACCTGGTCCTCCATACTTGGATCATTATCCACCCTACCTCCAAGATCGTGTAGTAAACTCCCAGTATGGCACACAGCCACAGCAGTACCCACCTATGTACCCACCACACTATGATGGCCGTCGGGTATACCCTGCTCAATCTTACACGAGAGAGGAGATATTTCGAGAAAGCTCTATACCCATTGAGATTCCACCTGCAGCAGTACCATCCTATGTTCCAGAATCCAGAGAAAGATACCCTCAGATGGAGGGTTACTATCCAGTGGCTCCTCATCCAACTCAGATCAGACCTTCATACCTCAGAGTATGCTGTATTTATTTTTCTTATTATAAAGACCTAATAACCTTTGTATAATAATTTCTTATGTTTTTGCCATTGTAATAATCCTTTGAACAATTTCTTTTTATAAAAATGTTTCTTTCCATTTTTTCATCTTTTCATAGCTTATGTAGGTTACTTTTTAAAAAAAAAAAAACTGTTAAAGGAACAAAACTTTCTTCTTCCACTATTAACTCTTCTTAGTATCTTAACTTTGGTTCATTGTATTAACATTTATAGATTTATTGGAAATGTATGATCTCAAGCCCAGAAAACCTGAATTCTGCATTTTGAGAGTTTTGTTGGTTTTGTATTTGTTTTGTTCTATTAATCGTTGGTATTCTTCTTTGTTAATCTGCTCATATAAAATATGTGCTGAATGAATTAATGTGTTCTAAAACTATCGTTTTCAGCCTTAACTTTTCTTTCCATTTTCAGGAGCCTCCTTATAGCCGGCTTCCACCTCCTCCTCAGCCCCATCCTAGTCTAGATGAGCTACATCGCCGAAGAAAGGAAATAATGGCCCAACTGGAGGAAAGAAAGGTCATCTCTCCACCTCCTTTTGCACCTTCACCAACATTACCTCCTACCTTCCATCAAGAGGAAGTAAGCACATCATTTCTGTCCCATTTATCAAATATTTTCCTTTATCACTGGGTTTTTTTTTTTTTTTTTTTTGGTGTGTGTATGTTCCCAGGATTTTTCTGTTTTCTTCTAAAAAGCTTATTATTTTATTTCACATTTAGATCTATAATCTATCTAGAATTGATTTTTTTTTTAATATATATAGGTAGTTGTGATTTATGGTGAGGTTCTGTTCCAACAACTCATGTAAGTTGGTTCTAACATAAGTCAAAGATCTCATTTTATTTCCAGTTTTCGTTATTACTGCCTTTTGTTATTGCTATCTTTTATAAATCCAATCCTTGTCTTTGGGGTGGAAACATTACATACAAACTTACAGATACATTTTAATACATGCATACATACATTAGAAAACACAAAAGTCATTAAAAATTTTCTCTAACAATAAAGAAGAGTTGGACAACATTGGCATTTTGTCAGTTGCAGTAATAACTCCACTTGTGGAAGGTTCTGGATTATTCTAAGGAATAGGGATGGTGTTTCAAGTCAGAAAATTTGTGAGAGTTGTCTGTGTGGTCCTTTTTCTTTTTTCTTCATATATTTATTTTGCAGTAACAGCTCACTGCTTCCCACATCTGCTTATCTACTTTAGCATTGCTGTTCCCAGAGTAACTGATTTTTTTAAGCTGCTTTAAGTGGAATCCTCTTTGAAATTTCATTTTCTACATATTATTAATACAGAAAAATTCAGTAGGTTTTTATGTATTGACCTTTTTATTAAAAAACCTTGCCAGATTTCTTTATTAATTCTAGTATATTTTATTTTTTTCCTTTTAAATCCTTATGTCTTTGTTGTACTGGGTAGATCTTTCAGTATCAGGTTGAATAGAAGTGGTGTAACAGGTATTCTTGACTCATTTCCAATCTTGGAGTGGATGGAACTTTTAATTCGCTATTGTGATGTTTAGGAGTTCTGGTGGTGTAGTGCCTAAGGCATTTGACTGCTAATCAGAAGGGTAGCAGTTCAAACCCACCAGCTATTTCTCAGAAGGAAGATTGGGCAATCTGCTTTTGTAGAGATACTGCCTCAGAAACTCAAGGAGTCATTATGAGTCAAATTGACTTGAGTTATTGTGATGTTTGTTGTAGGACTTGTTATCGATAATCTTTATCAGATTGATGGTATTCTTTTCTCCTAGCTTTAGAATTTAATTTTATAAGTGAGACATAGGAAAGATTTATTTAACTTATTAATTAGAGAACCAGAGGATGGCTAAACTGGTTCATAGACAAATAGCATGTATATTTAGTGAACTGCAGAACTGCAGGGGGGGAAAGGTATGAAATAAGGTTGTTTGAAAAAAAGCTGGTTAATGTCTTACAGGGCAATAAGCTGTAATTTTGGAGTTTATCTTTGTTTTTCTATAGCAAAATGTTAATAGTTAATCATAAGTGGTATTGTTTTATTATTTTAGAGTCTGTAGTGATGTTCCTTTTTCCATTTCTGATATTTGTCACTTTTTTTTTTAATTCAGTCTTGTTAGAAACTTATCAAAAATTTTTTAACAAGGTAATTTTTACCTTGATTTTGTTTCTTGGTGTTGATTTTAAGTACTACCTCATTTTACCTTACAGAGTATATATGTTTTAAAAAGAAGCGAATAGGTTTTCTCAACTGAGTTGAATATGATACTATGTAAAGAAAATGTCTTGCATCCTTTATGTGTAGAATTATGATTCTAAACAAAATTGTTAACTCACAAATTATGAGTAGTAAGCCATGAGAATTGAAACCTAAAGTGTACCACGCATAGTAGATGGTAGCCTGGTATGTCTGTAAACATGTACTGCTAAGTAGAAATTGTTCACAGTATCTAGGTTCCTCATCTTACGGTGAATTTTTCATAACCATGCAAATTGGTAAAGTCATGATATCTAGTAATGTAAATTTACTTGTAAATTATAAACAACTTGTATGATATTTTTTCACAATTTGCATATTAGAGATACTCTGGAATCTTGTTATGCTATACTGTTTTATGAGAAGTATGAAAAGCAGTAGACATTGTGGGAAGTTAGCTGACTTTGGAATCAGACCAACTTAACTTTGAGGTTCAGCTGTGTTACTCATTATATGATCGTTTATAAGTTACTGCTTAGCCTCCCTGAATCCTGAGACTCAGATTTCTCCATTTGAAAATCAAGGATAAAAAAGCCTACTTTATAGTAGTGTGGTAAAGATTAAATAAGACATAAAACAGTTGGTATGTAACAGGCATTTGATAAATAATAACTTTGCATTTTTATTTTTACTTCTAATAAAAATTATAGGAGCTCTGGTAGCATAGTGCCTAAGGCACTTGACTGCTAACCAGAAGGCTGGCAGTTCAAACCCACCAGCCACTCCT
>NW_006921762.1:3396480-3410841 GCF_000298275.1 Orycteropus afer afer
GGAAGGAAGGTTGGGCAATCCTACTTCCGTAGTGATACTGCCTTGGAAACCCAAGGAGGGGTCGCTATGAGTCCGGGCCGACTCAATGGCAAATAACAACAATAAAAATTATAATAATGCTTGGATATATATCTAGAATCATTTTAGTTACTGACATACAAAGCTCTAATTGTAAACCTCAGTCCTGATTATAAATAACTTAATAGAGTTACTCAAAATTCATATATACAGAAATACATAGTAGAAAGAGAAAGTTCTCCAAAATCCCATATCCTGTAACCACTGCCCACCAGCCACTCCTCGGAAGGAAGGTTGGGCATTCCTACTTCTGTAGTGATACTGCCTTGGAAACCCAAGGAGGGGTTGCTATGAGTCGGGACCGACTCAATGGCAGATAACAACAACAACAACGTAACCACTGCAGTAGCATTACTAGGGGACTGCAGGGGATGCGGACAGCACTTGGGTGTTGCTGTCAGAGGGGATGATGCCAAAATGTCTGTAAAATCTTTGTGTAGTGTTTCAGCAGAGATTGATTATTTCTGTATAAAAAATATTCTTATAGTTAGTTCTAACAACAAAAAATACTTTCATAAGTCCAGCTTTCATGTATCAGTAATCCTGCAAAGCTAAAACTCTGTGCTAATTTACTTTTTTGAACTTTCTAATGTGAACCCACCAGCCGCTCCCTGGAAGGAAAATTGGACAATCTACTTCCATAGTGGTACTGCCTCGGAAACCCAATGAGGGGTTGCTATGAGTCAGATCTGACTCGATGGCATTGAGTTCGTTGGTTTTTTTTGTTTTTTTTTTTTTTTTTTGGTTAATGTGCTCTAGTCAGAGCTGTCATTATTACTCAATTACAGTGATGCTTCAAATCGTGGTTTCGTCTATACACGCTAGAGATACACAGTTTTGATTCCATTGCTGCCAGTGATTTTATAGTCACTGATTTTGTCAGATGTTCAGGTGTCAGATGTTCAAATGTCTAATGTTATGATAATTAGTCTTTTTGAACTTCTATAAATAACTTTTTGAGAAGTAGTAATTAAAGGAAAAGGAGACAAATCAGAAAAGGCTTCCACTTGGTTACTAATAATGTTGTAACTAATGTAATTCAGTGTGGAGAGTTTTACAAAAGTTTCATTGTTCATATTCTTATAGTCTAAGAAATACTAATTTAAACAATTTAAAACTGTATTTATCACATATTTTTCTGCATTAAAATTGATAATAAACATTACTGAGTTTCTCTGTGGTCTAGTATGGGAGGTGGGTGACACCCTGAATTACTACACTGGGTGATACCAACCCTAGGGACACTGTTGAGGCTATCATTTCATTATAATTCCTTCAACTTTTCCTGTGCATGAACTAACATATACTCATTATTTTTAATAGGATCATTTGTTAATACACTTTGTGGGATGTGTTAGGCTGGGTTCTCTATAGAAAAGCAAAACCAGTAAAGCTTATATGTACATACAAAGAAAGAGAAATTTATCTTAGGAAAATGGGTCACATACTTAGAGAAGATGGCAAGTCCCAAGTTCTTGGATCAAACGTCAAGGTAGAGGCTTTTCCCGACTCACACAGCTGCAGGGGCTGAGGAGCTCAAGGTTGGGAGGCAGTATACCAGCTATTGATTCCAGCGAATGATGAATCCAAGATCTCCAGGCCGAATGGTGGATTGTTCGCCCACGGACAGTTGTAGACAGCACAACAGGATTCCAATCCACAGAAGAGTGTCTCTTTTTCCCAGGATGTCCATAACTATATTGGCCACATCCTTAAGGAAACTCCCTTTCAGCGGATTGGCTGCTCAAAACATACACATCCGATCCCATCATGGGAATAACCCACATCACAATTGCTTAAAGCACACAGAATTATGGTCCAGCCAAGTTGACACACAGCTCCAACTATCACATGGGGGTTTTTGGGTTTTGTTTTACTTAACCAGTTATCCTGAATGTCTTCTGTGGTGGATAAGGTTATGTGTCAACTTGGCTGGGCAGCTGGATGTAGTTATTCCCCATGAGATTGGCAATCAGTTCTCTGGCGGAATCTACTGGAACAGCTGAGTAGCTGCTTTAGGGATGTGGTCTGCTTTCAGTATATAAGAAGCAGTTTTGAGAAAGGTCTCTGCAGCTTTCTGGAATTCTTGGAGCCCTGCATGTAGCCAAGTCTTCAGTCAGCAGCCTGCCATATTTCCTGCTGATCTTGGGACTGTCTCTGGACTTGAATTAGTGACCTGCCATGTTGTTTGGGAATCTTGGAACTGTGCCATTTTATTTGTTGCCCTTGGGTTTGTCAGTCTCGGCAGCCATCAGCTTGCTGAGTTAAGCCTCCAGCTTCAGTGGGCCAGGAGCAAGAGGCAGAGCTAAAGCCCAAAGTTGAGGGGCTTTCACCCAGCGCCTGGAGCTGGCACTTTGAACTTGCACTTCTAGCCTCCTATACTGTAAAAGAATAAACTGCTGTTTGTTAAAGCCATCTACCCACCTGTGGTATTTTCTGTTAGAGAGGCAAAGGAGGTAACCAAAACATCTGCATAAATACACACATATGTGTATATTTAAATGTATGTACACATTTATCTCATTCTTTTTTAGCAGGCACATAATACATTTATAGGCAGCAAAAAAAGGAGCATACTTTGTATGCTAGTTGCTCTGCATGGCATTTGTAAGTAGAGGATAAGTAAAAAATGAGATGATTTTTTTAATAGTGATAGGACAAAGAAAAGGAAAGGGGATATGAACAGTAGAAACAAAAGGTTGAAAGTGAGTGATATTGTTTAGCAGAATACCTTCTGTCAGTATAGAAAGCCAGTACTGATAAGTCAGAAGAGAGGTATTTTTACTATAGAGGAGGCATGGAACCCTTAGCTAAACTATCAAATACTAGGGGTATCAATATACCACTATATATATCTTGTGATAAAGTGAAAGGAATGTTTAAGATTATAGTTCTAGCACTGCTCCATATTCATATAAAAATAAAAACCAGACTAGTTGTCATTGAGTAAATTCCAACTCATGGCAACCCCATGTGTAGCCCTGATAAAAGCACCTATGTTGTCTATCATAGACTTAATGAGCATATGAAATAAAGTGATACAATAACTAAAATAAAGTAATATAATTAAGCACTTTGGAAACTATAAAACATGAAAATGTAAATATTACGGTTTTAATAAAAATGTATTAGCCCTTTTATTAATTTGTACTGTTGAGTCAGTTTTTGACACACCGACCCCATGTGACAAACTAGAACTGCCCCATAGAGTTTTCCAGACTATAATCTTTTTGGGACCAGATGGCCAGGTCTTTCTTCCACAGAGCTGCTGGGTGGGTTCAAACCACCAAACTTTCATTTAGTAATTGAGTGCTTAACCATTAAATTCTGAAAGTATCCTTTAGAAGGACTGTTACTCTGTTAGAGATTAATTACAATTGCAGGCATCTTATCCTTTTTACCTCATTGAATCAACCAGAGTTGCTGCATTATCATGCACTATATCGAACTTTTAAAATTACCTTTTAAATTATTTTTCAAACTCTTATTTACCTAGGATGTTACTGAAGTATTCAGAGCAGTATGGCAAAACTGTGGCCTCATACATATTTGCTTAAATGTTGACTTCATCTGATGAAAAAGATAATGAGCAAAACTCCTGAAAACTTTTAGCTTATTAACTTGAAAGATATTGAGATAACTTCTTTTGACCCTCTCCTAACAAAATATAAAGGCTAAGTATCATTCTTCACTTATTGTATATTTTGCATAGTCTACAAATATCTTCTAGTATGTGACACTTACAAATCAGATAACCATCAATATTTTGCTTGAGCATAATGTCCCAAGAAATTTGCTGTTTTCCCTACCATGTTACTTGTTACTAATAGACTTATTTCCTATTTTGTTTCTTCTTTTTTATCCCTCCCTCCTTTTTTTTTTTAACTCTAGTTTTTAGATGAAGACTTGAAGATAGCTGGGAAATACAAAGGAAATGATTATAGCCAGTATTCTCCCTGGTCATGTGACACTATCGGCTCCTACATTGGGACCAAAGATGTAAAACCCAAAGATGTTGTGGCAGCAGGGAGTGTGGAAATGATGGTATGTGTAATAACTAACCCATAGTAGTACAAATCAAGATAAACCAAAGTCAGCCATTATAGTTTAAGCACAAATATTTGAGCTTTGCTTAAGAGTTTCCAACCATGTTCTATTCCTTGCACATTAAACTCCATTATTATTTGTTTATTTCAAGTATAGATAAAAAAATTTTTGTATTTGTTACATTTCTATGTAGACAACAATTTCACTAGAGTTGTTTACAGCTGCATAATATATTAAGGTCAGAAAAAAATTCTTAAATTATTTTTGCATAATTAAGACTTGATTTTTTCACCTGACAAGTTATAACTCTCTTCTACACCTTAGAAGTTTAAACAACAAAAATGATTGTAGTAAACAAGTAGTATTTGAATCAGACTATAACTGCTTCATTTCAAATGAGCTATGAGAATCTAGAATTTTTTACAGTCCACTTATTTTTGTTTTGTTTTTTATTTTGTTGTTGTTCTTGACAATATCCAGAGTAAAACATGTACCCGTTCAACAGTTTCTACAGGTACTATTTAGTGACATTGATTACATTCTTTGAGTTGTGTAACAGTTCTGCTTTTCTGAGTTTTCCTCCCCCATTAACATAAGTTCACTGTCCCCTAAGGTTCTATCTAATCTTTCAAGTTGCTAGTACTAATTTGATCCCATATAGATCTTCAAAGACCATACTGCTCAAGGCAGACATTTTTCACTAGTTAAGCTAAAACTACTGTGTGATTTTTAAGAAGACTTCAGGTGATATTTCAAGGTTTAAACATTTTAAGGTTTAAGGTTTAAAGATTATCTCAAGGTTTAAAAATTATCTTGAGGCAGTAGTTTCAGGTGTTTATCTAATGTTCATGGATCCAGGAAGTCTAGATTCCATAACAGCTGAAATTCTATGTGGCATTTCCCCCCCTTTTATCAGGTTTCTTCTGTAGAATCTTTGATCAAAATTTTCAGTGATGATAGCTGGGCACCATCTAGTTCTTCTGTTCTCAAGGCATTAGAGGCAGTTGTTCATGGAGGCAATTAGCCACACATTCCATATCCTCCTCCTATTCTTGATTCTCTTTCTTCCTTTTTTGCTTCAGGCAAATAGAGACCAATTGTGCCTTGTGTGGCCCAGGTACTATGCAACCAACTAGGAGGTAGAACAGAAGAACTTAACATGTTATTAGGCTGTCCTAATAACTGGGCTGTCCTGTGAAACCATGACCCTAAATCTCTGAAGAACCAAGTCCCTTCGTTCTTGGTTGTACATAAGCAGCCTCAGCAGCATTTTTTTTCTTTTTGTGTCATTGTTGTAATTATATCTATCATACAGCTTTTGCCAATTCAACTTTTTACAGGTGTGCAGCTTGTTGACAGAAATTACAATTGGCTATGCATTCTTGCCCTTGTGAGTGTACTTCCCCCTCCCTCCTGCCCCTGTGTTGTTGTTGTTGTTAGGTGCTGTGAGTCAATTCTAACTCATAGTGACCCTGTGTATAACAGAACAAAACGCTACCTGGTCCTGTGTCATCCTGACAATCCTTGCTATGTTTGAGCCCATCGTTTCAGCCACTGTGTCAGTCCATCTCATTGAAGGTCTTCCCCTTTTCACTTACCCTCTGCCTTACCAAGCATGATATCCACTAATAAACTTGGTTCTCTATACATTTGCCTTTTCATAACTTTTTATGTAATTGAAGTTATATAATGTTTTTTCTTTGGTAATTGACTTAATTTACTCAACATACTGTCTTCTAGCTCCATCCATATTGTACATGTATCATAACTTCATTTTTCCTACTGGCTAAGCGGTATTTCATTTTATGTATGCACGACATTGTGTTGATCCATTCATCTATTGTTGGGTTGTTCCCACCTTTGGGCTATTGTGAATAGTGCTGCAATGAGCAGCTCCTATACAAATAAATCTGTGTTTGAGTCTCTGTTTTCAGGTCTTTTGGGTATATAGCTAAGAGTGGAATTGCTGGGGCATGTGGTAGTTGGATTTTTGTGTTTTGAGAAACTACCACACTGTTTTCTGCAATGGCTATACCATTTCGCATTCCCACCAGCAATGGATTTTAATTTCTCTCTGTCGTCATCAATATTTGTTATTTTCTGTTTGTTTGTTTGCTTGTTTTTTTCATCCTAGAGGGAGTGAAATGGTATCTCATTCTGCTTTTGACTTGTATGTCTCTGATGCCTAGTGACATTGAACATCTTTTGATGTGTTCATTGGCCACTGAATGTCCTCTTTAGTAAAATATCTCTTCAGGTCCTTTGCTAGTTGTTAGGTTGTTGAAGTTTTATTTATATTTTGGTTATTAGATTCTTGTTGACATATGGTACCCAAGGATATTCTCCCAGTCAGTAGCCTGTCTTTTCAATTTTTTGGTAAGTGTTTTGATAACTTACTGATGGAGCTCAAAGACTGCAGCCTTCAGTATGGGTTACACTTCAACTTAAAACAAAAATCCTCACAACTGGACCGGTAAGCCAACATCATGATCAACAGAAAAAGATTGAAGTGGTCAAGGATACCATTTTTCTTAGATCCATAATCAATGAAAGTGGCAGTCAAAAAATCAAATGATGTATTTTGCATTAGGGAAAACTGCTGCAGAAGACCTCTAAACTGTTAAAAAAAACAATGATGTCACTTTGAGGACTGAGGAACACCTGACCCAGGCTAAGATATTTTTAATCATCTTATGTACATGCAGAAGCTGGGCAGTGAATAAAGAAGGCCAAAGAAGAATTGATGCATTTGAATTACGGTGATAGTGAAGAATAGTGAATATACCATGGAATGCCAGAATAACAAACAAGTCTGTCTTGAAAGAAGTACAGCCAGAATACTCCCTAGAAGCAAAAATAGTGAGACTTCATCTCACATACTTTACCAGCATGCACCAGTCCTTGGAGAAGGACATGTTATATCTAGTTTGGAAAAGTAGAGTCAGCGAGAAAGAGGAAGGCCCTCAAGAAATAGATTGACACAATGGTTGCCACAGCAGGCTCAAGCATAGCAATTATGGGGCTGGCACAGGGCAGGACATTATTTCACTGTGTTGTACATACGGTCACTATGAATCAGAGCCAACTTGACGGAACCTAACTTTTTTTTTTTTTTTTAATAAGATTTGGGTGATATTTTACAAAGCAAATTCACTTTACCTTCAACAGTTCATACACATTTTGTTTTGTGACACTGGTTACATTCCTCGTGGTGTAACAGCTTTCCTCCACTTCCTCCCTATAGTTAATCTTTGCCTGTGTCCTTCTTGCCTATGCATTCCTGCCTCCCTATCTTTCTCCCAGTGCAAATGCTGCCCTTCTCATCTCCCATAGTTGATAATTCTAAAGAGTACATCTCTCTCATGTGTGTTCAGCTCATAGGCCATCTATTGTTTGGCTAAGAGTTAAGCCACAGGAGTGAGTTCAATTTCAGGCCTAAAGGGTGACTCGGAGCGATAGTCTCAGGGTTTCATTAGTCTCTGTCAGACCAGTAAGCCTGGTCTTTTCTATGATTTTGAGTTTTGATCCAAAACTCATTTTTCTCCCACTGTATCCAGGACCTCCCATTTTGATATCATTTTGAGTGGTTGGCATTGGTAGTTCTTCTGGACTTAGGGTCATACATGTTGAAGTTTTCATGGTTCATTAGTCCTATGGACTAATTGTTTCCATGTGTCTTTGATTTTCTTCATTCTTTTCTGCTCTGGACAAGGAGAGACCAATAGTTGCATCTTAAATGGCTGCTCACAAGTTTTTAAGACCCTATTCTTTGCTCCCTGAAGAAAAATGTAGAATAATATTTTTGTGGCATGACTTAAAATGGGAAGAAACAGCTGCAAACATCCATTAATAACCAGAACATGGAATGTACAAACTCTGAATCTGAGAAAATTGGAAGTTGTAAAAAATGAAGTGGAATGCATAAGGATCGATATCCCAGGCTTTAGTGAGCTGAAATGGACTGGTTTTGGCCATTTTGAATCAGACAACCATATGATCTGCTATGCTGGGAATTACAGTTTGAAGAGGAATCATGTGACATTCATCATCATCGCAGAAAGTTTCAAGATCTATGCTGAAGTACAGTGCTGTCAGTGATAAGATATATTCACATGCCTGCAAGGAAGACCAGTTAATACTGTTGTTGTTATGTGCTGTCGAGTCAGACCCGACTCATAGCGATCCTTCCTTGGGTTTCCGAGGCAGTATCACTACGGAAGTAGATTGCCCCATCTTCCTTCCAAGGAGTGGCTGGTGGGTTTGAACTGCCAGTCTTCTGGTTAGCAGTCCAGTGCCTTAGGCACTATGCTACCAGAGCTCCTTAGTTAATACTACTGTTACTCAAATTTATGCACCAACAACCAAAGACAAAGATGAGAAAATGGAAAATTTCTACCAACTTCTCCAGTCTGAAATTGACCAAACATGCAGTCAAGATATGTTAATTATTACTGGTGATTGGAATGCAAAACTTGGAAACGAAGTATCACCAGTAGATGGTAAATCTGGCCTTGGTGACAGAAGTAATTCTGGAGATCGCATGATAGAATTTTGCAAGACCAACAACTTATTTATTGCAAATACCTTTTTTCAGCAAGACAGACAGCGGCTATACAAGTGGACTTAACCAGATGGAATATATAGGAATCAGATCAACTACATCTGTGGAAAGAGGTGATGGAGAAGCTCGATATCTTTAGCCAAAATAAGGCCAGGAGATGACTGCAAAACAGATCATCAACTGCTCATATGCAAGTTCAAGGTGAAGCTGAAGACAATTAAAACAAATCCATGAGAGCCAAACTATGACCTTGATTACATCCCTCCTGAATTTAGAGACCATCTAAAGGATAATTTGGTGGATTGAACACCAGTGACTGAAAACCAGAGGAATTGTGGGTTGACATCAAGAACATCATCCATGAAGAAAGCAAAAGGTCATTAAAAAACAGGAAAGGAAAAAAGACCAAAATGGATGTCAGAGAGACTCTGAAACTTGCCCTTGAATGGAGAGTAGCTAAAGCAAATGGAAGAAATGACAAGATAAAAGAGCTGAACAGATTGCAAAGAGCAGCTTGAGAAGACAGGGTCAGTTATTCTAACAAAATGTGCAAAGATCTGGAGTTAGAAAACCAAAAGGGAAGAACATGTTAGGCATTTCTCAGGCTGAAAGAACTGAAGGAAAAAATCAGGCTTGAGTTGCCATGTTGAAATATTCTTTGGGCAAAATACTGAATGATGCAGGAAAGATCAACAGAAGATGGATGAAATACACAGTACAGTCACTGTATCAAAAAGAATTGGTCAGTATTCATCCATTTCAGAAGGTGGCATATGGTCAAGAGCCAATGGTACTGAAGGAAGAAGTCAAAGCTGCACTGAAGGAATTGGCGAAAAATAAGGCTCCAGAAATTGATGGAATACCCATTGAGCTGTTTCAACAAATGGATGCTGCACTGGAAGCACTTATCTATACCAAGCAATCTGGAATGCAGCTACCTAGCCAACTGACTGGAAAAGATCCATATTTGTACCCATTCCAAAGAAAGGTGATCCCACATAATGTGGAAATTATCCAGCAATAGCATTAATAATCACACGCAAGTAAAGTTTTGTTGCAGATAATTCAAAAATGGTTGCAGCGGCATATTGACAGGGAACTTCCAGACGTGCAAGGTGGATTCAGAAGAGGGATGTCATTGCTGATGTTACATGGATCTTGGCTGAAAGCAAAGAATTACCAGAAAGATGTTTACTTGGTTTTACTGACTGTGAAAAAGCATTGTGGCTCATAACAAATTATGGATAACATTGAGAAGAATGGGAATTCTAGAACACTTAATTGTACTCCCAAGGAATCTGTACATAGACCAGGAGACTGTCATTTGAACAGAACAATGGAGTGCTGCATGGTTTAAAATCAGGAAGGGAGTGCATCACAGTTGTATCCTTTCACCATACTTATTTAGTCTGTATGTGGAGCAAGTAATCCGAGAAGCTGGACTATATGAAGAATGTGGCATCAGGATTGGAGGACGATTCATTAACAACCTGCAATATGCTGATGACACAACAGTGCTTGCTGAAAGTGAAGATGACTTGAAGCACTTAATGATGAAGATTAAAGACTATATAGTCTGCAGTATGGAGTACACTTCAACATAAAACAAAAATCCTCACAACTGGACCAATAAGCAACATCACCATAAATGGAGAGGAGAATGAAGTTGTGTACAATTTCATATTTCTCGGTTCCACTATCAACACCCATGGAAGCAACAGTGAAGAAATCAGATGACGTATTACACTGGGGAAATCTGCAGTGAAAGACCTCTTTAAAGTGCTGAAGAGCAAAGATGTCTCTTTGAAGACTAAGGGGTGTATAACAAGCCATGGTGTTTTCAGTCACCTCATATGCATGTGAAAGCTGGACAATGAATAAGAAAGACTGAAGAAGAGTTGATGCTTTTGAGTTGTGTTGGAGTGGAGGGTCAGTGAAAAAGGGGATGGCCTTCAACAAGATGGATTGACACAGAGTTGCAACAATGGGTTTAGGTATAGCAAGGACTGTAAGAATGGCACAGGACCGGGCAGTGTTTCATTCTGTTGTATACAGGGTTGCTATGAGTCATAGCCAATTTGACGGCACCTGACAAGCAACAACAACATGTTGTGCCAGTTGACCTTGACCATGGTCCCCAGCCTGCAGGCCTAGCAACTCACTCTGTCAAAGTGCTTAGTAGTGGCTAAGAAATTATCTTAACTTTGCCCCCTATTAGCTTCATACTGCATATGGACATTTTTATAGCACATACACTTGTAGGAATTTAGTCTGCCAAACCTGTGTATGGCCATGGATATTTTCCCATTCTCCTACCCACTCCAGATCTTCTTGCATGTCTACCTATGTATCCACCATGGATTAGTGTTTGGTGTTACTGATAATTCAGTATTGTGTATGCAATAGTTTGCCTTTATAGTCTGTACCTCTTGTGTACCTCTCTGTGCCTTCCTTTTTCATAGTCACACTCTACTGTTACATTGCTTTTTCCTTCAGCTGTATCAAACTTGTCTCTTAACTATTCATCTGTTTTTGCTCTCTTCCCCTCCCCTCCCATCCCTGGGAAAACTTGGGGCAAAACTAAATAGGGGCAAATATAGGGTCCTGAGTTATGGTATAAATAGACTATGAAGCATAATGCCCAAACAGCAGAAGAGAAACTAGATGACTAGGACAATATTTGTCCTCCTGTGATTGACTTATTTCACTCAGCAAAATGTCCTCCAAGTTCATTCGTGTTATAAGGTGATTTGCTGATTCTTCGTTATTCTTTCATGTGTATAGTATTCCATTGTGTTTATGTACCATAGTTTGGTTATGCATTTATCTGTTGATGGGCATTTAAGTTGTTTCCATCTCTTTGCTGTTATAAATAGTTCAGCAATGAACATGGATGTGTATATATCATGCAAAAGTTTTTGTTACCCAAAGCAATCTATAGATTCAATGCAATCCGAATCCAAATTCCATGAACATTCTTTAAAGATGTGGAAAAATCAATCAATGATTCTTTATGGAAAGGAGAGAGAGCTTGAATAAGCAAAGCACTGCTGAAGAAGAAAAACAAAGTAGGAGGTCTGACACACTCCCCAATCTCAAAACGTAATATACAGTCACAGTAGTCAAAACAGCCTGGTATTGGTACAACAATAGAGACATAGACCAGTGTAACAGAATTGAGAATTCAGAAATAGATCTATTCATCTTTGGACAGCTGATCTTTGACAGAAGACTGAAACCCATGAAATGGGGAAGAGAGAATCTCTTTGACAAAAAAGGTGCTGGCAAAATTGAATATCCATTTGCGGAAAAATGAAACAAGATCCATACCTCACACCGTATACAAAAGTGAATTCAAGATGGATCAAAGATTTAAATGTAAAACCCCAAACTATAAAGTTCATCAAAATTTAAGTAGGGGCAAACTTAGGGGCCCTGAGTTACAGCATAAATAGACAGTCAGGCATAACCCAAAATGCACAAACAACAGAAGAGAAACTAGATGACTGGGACCTTCTAACAATTAAATTTTTATGTATGTCAGAATACTTCTCCAAAAGAATAAACAGAGAACCTACAGATTGGGAAAAAATATTTGGCAATGACATACCTAGCAAGGGACTTACCTCTGAAATTTGTAGAAAACTTCAAAACCTCAACATCAAAAAGATAAACAATCCACTTCAAAAATGGGTAAAGGACATGAACAGATACTTCTTCAAAGAAGACATTTAGGCAGCCAACAAACACATGAAGAAATGCTTACAATCATTAGCCATTAGAGAGATGCAAATCAAAATGAGATACCTTATCACCCCAGCAATAATAGCAAAGTACAGCAAGACAGAAAACATCAAATGCTGGTGAGGATCTGGAGAGATTGGAACTCTCCTATACTGCTTGCGGGACTGTAAAATGGTACAACTACTATCAAAAATGGTGTGGCACTTCCTTAAAAATTTCAAAATAGAAATCCCATTTGATCCAGCAATCATACTTTTGATGAACAAGAATTTTTAGTTTTTATGAGGTGACATTTATTTATTTCGTTTCTTGCTGTTTGTGCTTTATTTTTTTTAAGATAATCTTTTTTTATAAGATAATCTGTTGTTACAATCTAGGTCTGACAGCAGCATTGTTCCTTTTTTTTTCCTAGGAATTTTGTGGTTTTAGTTTGCACATTTAGGTCTTTAATCCATTTTGAATTTGTTTTTGTGTAGTGTGAGGCATGGATTCATTTTCATTTTTCTGCAATGTGGAAATCCATTTTTCTGAGCACCATCTGTTGTTGAAGGTATTTGTCTTTCCACATCAAATGGACTTAGCACCCTCCATTGACCAGAGATGTGTGGGTTTATTTCTGAACTCTGAATTGCATTTGTCTATGTGTCTTGTTATACCAGTACCAGATTTTCATTACTGTGGCTGTATAGTATGTTTTAGAATCAGAAAGTGTGCGTCCTCCCATTTTGTTCTTCTCTTTCAGCATTCCATTACCTATTTGGTTTTTTTTTTTTTTTTTTTTGCCATTCCATATAAAGAGGATTGCTTTTCTATTTCTGTAAAGAAAAGTGTTAGAATTTTTGTTGGAATCGTGTAGAATCTATAGATTGCTATGGGTAGTATTAACATCTTAATATTAAGTTTCCAACCATGAACATGGAACATCTTTCGATTTATTTAAATCTCTTTCAGCATTATTTTGCAATTTCCATTGTATAAGTTACTCATACCCCTAATTAGATATTTTATTCTCTTAGATGCTACTGTAAATGGAATTGTTTCTCTAATTGTCCTACTTTCTCATTGCTGGGGTATAGACCCAACTGATTTTTTTGTTGTTGTTGTTGACCTTGTACCCTGTAACTTTGTTAAGTTTTTCTATTAGCTCTAGTTTACTTGTGGAATCTCTTGAGATTTTCTACATAGAGGATTATATCATCTGCAAATAGAATTTTACTTCTTCTTTTCCAATCTGGATGCCATTTATTCTTTTATTGCAGTAGCTAGGACTTCTAATACAATATCAAATAGAAGCAGTAAAAGTGGGCACCTTGTCTTGTTCCCAATTTCAAGCAGAAAGTTCTCAGTCTTTTCTCCACTGAGTATAGTGTTGGCTGTTGCCTTTTCATATATGCCCTGAGTCATACTGAGGAATTTTCCTTATGTTCCAATCTTCTTTTGAGTTTTTATTAAGAAATGGTGTTGGATATTTTCAAATGGTTTTTCTGTATCCATACAGATGACCATGTGATTCTTTTCCTTTGTTCTGTTGACATGGTTTATTATGTTGATTGATTTTCTAATGTTGACTCATCCCTGCATTCCTGGAATAAATCCCACTTGGTCATGGTGTATCACTCTTAAGAGGCTGTTGGTGTGATTTGGATGAAATTTTGCAGAGCAGATTTGTTTTACAGACAGTCCATTGTTCCCTACTATTTTTTTGGAGGAGTTTTTGCATCTGTATTCATAAGAGATACTGCCCTTGGAGTTCCAGCAAGATGGCGGACTAGGCAGAAGGATTGCACAGACCCTCTTCAAAGAAAAGGGAAACCAATTAACACAGACACAGAAGATAATCGTGGACCCCTGAGCCTTGAAGGGAAGGATACAGAATTGGACTAAACCCCAATTAGCAGAAGAATTTGCATGAAAATACCAAAAAAGGAGAC
>NW_006921762.1:3419416-3441981 GCF_000298275.1 Orycteropus afer afer
CTACTTCCGTAGTGATACTGCCTCGGAAACCCAAGGAGGGGTCGCTGTGAGTCAGGCCTGACTCGACGGCACATAACAACAACAACAACAATACTTTATAATTAAATCTCTCCAATATATACTTCCCTAATGTCATTTCTCTTCTTCCTTCTTTTCTTGGAGGTAAACTCTATCCTGAATTTTGTTCTTATCATCTCTATGGATAATTTTATTGTATTTCTAAGCAATCTTGTTAGATTTATAGACTTGTATAAATTAGATACTTCAGTTTGTATTTTCACTCAGCAGAGTTTTGTGATATATCTACGTTCATTCCTATAGCTCAATTTAATTAATTTTAATTGCTTATCAGATTCCATTGTATGAATATACCACAATTTTTCACATCTGTTCTTCTGTTTATGGATAGTTAGGCTAATTCCAATTTTTTACTATTACGTACAGTGATGCAATGAATGTTCTTGTGTATCTCTTACATGTATCAAAGGTTAGAAGTGGTAATCCTGGGTTGAAAGTTTGCCTTGAGTATTACTCTTAAACTACTTTACTCAACAGGTCCCTAAGTTATTACAGAGGTTTTCTTCAAAAGATAATTCCTTGTCTGGTTGGTTAAGAAAAGACCAATTTTTAGTAATAGAAATGAAAGACTTGGGATGCTAATACCACTCACTCTAAATGAGTGACATGATATCTGTTTTGGTTACCTAGTGCCACTTTAACAGGAATATGCCACCAGTGGGATGGCTTGAACAAACAGGAGTTCATTCTTTTAGAATTTGGAGGCTTTAAGTCCAAGTTCAAAGTGCCAGGCTCTAGGGGCTGTGTAGAAAGCCCCTCAGCCTTGGGCTTCAGCTCTGCCTCTAGCTCCTTACCCACTGAAGCTAGATGCATCTCTTCATTCAGGCAGCTACTGGCTGCTGAGGCTAACAAGCCCAAGGTCGACAAAGAAAATGGCATAGTCCTGATGTTACCAACCCACATGGCAGGCCATTAATTCAAATTCATTGTAAGTCTCAAGGTCGGCAGAGCATGGCAAACTGCTGAACATTGACCCTATGTGCAGGGTGCAAGCGTGCCATAAACTAGAGACTATCCCCAAGGCTTCTCCTTATATATGGGAAGCAGACCACATCCCAAAGGCAGCTACCAGCTGCGTGTGGTAGATCCCACCATTGAGTTGATTGCCACTCTCTCCTGGGGAATAACTACCACCACCACCCAGCCACTCAACTAGGCCCAGCCAAGTTGACATACAAATTTAACTACCACAATACCTATATCATAAATATGACTGGATGCCAGCCAAGAAAAAGAGGGATATAGAGGAGAAAAGAAAATAAACTCATTTCCTTAAATCTAAGAAATAAAACACTTTGTCAACCCAACTTGGGAGTAATTTAAAATCTCTCAAATAGATTCTAGTTCCGTGTCGTACTTCAGTGTTTTTCTAATAAGTTCCAGATGATTCTGATGCTGTTAGTCCTCAGACTGCTTTGAGTAACAAGGCTCTAGCAATTAATTAGATAACTAATTAAGAGTTTTATTTCCATTTTTCTTGGTACTTAATTCTTTCTGACTGGAATTCCTTTAGAAAACCCATGTTAGCACTTATTATATATATATTGTGGTAAGTATATACGTAACAGACCATTTGCCATTTCTACAGTCTTTACATGTATAGTTCAGTGACATTAATTACATGTATTGTGTTGTTCAACCATCATTATTAGCTGTTTCTGAATTTTTCCAGTAATATTTTTATACATTGTTTTTCAAACTAGTGAAGTTTTGAAATTGATAGAGTGGGTCATAACCAACTTTTTTTTAAAAAAATAAGGGTAAATGTCTCATGAAATTATATATATATGTATATTTGTATGTATACATATGTACAAGGTCATTATATAAAATATATTTCTTGCTGTTTAGGAGTGACCAGAGGTTTAAGAAACAGTGTTTTAAAGTAACAACAAATAAGAATTTCCAAGTGGATGCACAGGTAGATACGTAAACTGAACAGGTGTGATATGGTGTATGAAAGTATAACTATGTGCATATATAGATTTGGCAGTGGAGATTTCTAATATGTATTTGTATACTTGCTGCAAATATATCCATGAATATAATAGAACACACAGAGGGCACAATCAAGACGACTTCCAGCCGTAACCAAACATTTCATCAGACTGAGTTACTGAGTTTGAGAGCTAGGTTGAACATTTTATTGTGGTTTAACTGAAAGCTTACAAAGCAAATTAATTTCCCATATAAAACTTTATACACAGACTGGTTCATGACACTGGCTGCAATCTCCTCAGTGTGGCAGCACTCTCCCACTTCCACCCTGGGTTCCCCATTTCCATATGCACAGCTCTCCTGCCCCTTCTGGCCTTCCTAATTTTGCTTTTGGGCAAATGTTGCCCTTTTGGTCTCTTATAGTTGAATGTTCTGAGTAGCATGTTGAGAGCTTAGTGTTGGGAGACATCTAGCTCCATTGGCATAACATAGTCCATGAAGACAATGTTCTGCATCCCACTTGGTAGAGTAGTGGCTGGGGTCTTAAAAGCTTGCGAGTGGCTACCTAAGATAGAACCATAGATCTCTTCTTGTCTGGAGAGAAGAGTGAAGAAAGCCAAAGACTCAAGGAAGCAGTTAGTCCAGAGGAATAATGGACCACGTGAACCACAGCCTCCACAAGCCTAAGACCATAAGAACTAGTTGGTACCTGACTACCACTACTGACAGCTCTGACTGGGGTCACAATAGAAGGTCACAGACAGAGTGAGAGAAAAATATAGAGCAAAACTCAAATTCATAAAAAAGACCAGACTTACTGGTCTGATAGAGACTAGTAGAACCCCCAAGACTTTGGCTGTTATACACCCTTCAAACTTAGAACTGAACCCACTCTTAGACACCACTTTACAGCTAAACAATAGGTAGGCCTATAAAGTTAACAGTAATATCCATGAGCAACATGCTACTCAGAACATTCAACTATAAGAGACCAAAAGAAAATTAGGAAGGCCAGAAGGGGCAGGACAGCTGTGCATATGGAAATGGGGAACCCAGGGTGGAAGTGGGAGAGTGCTGCCACACTGAGGAGATTGCAGCCAGTGTCACGAACCACTCTGTGTATAAAGTGTTAAATGGGAAACTAATTTGCTTTGTAAGCTTTCAGTTAAACCACAATAAAATGTTCAAAAATAAAAAAGCAAACCAACAAAAAGAAACAGTATTTTATATGACAACCAAAGGCAGCTAAGGATTTTAGTCTTACCAATAAGAACATTAGACTCTTAACTTTTTACAGAATTAGAAGAAATTATATTAAAGATCTAAGTGTAGTGTGGATTTCTCATTTTACTTTTTTATCAGAATGTGGACAGTAAAGGAATGAGAGATCAGCGATTGGATCTTCAGAGAAGAGCAGCAGAAACCAGTGATGATGACCTTATCCCATTTGGAGATCGACCAACAGTTTCTCGGTTTGGTGCCATCTCTCGAACTTCCAAAACTATATACCAGGGAGCTGGCCCAATGCAGGCTATGGCACCTCAAGGAGCTCCCACAAAATCACTTAACATTTCAGGTAAGAATCTTCAGATATAAGCTGATCTAGAAGGTTCATATTCATGATTCCCAGGACCACTCCTACTCCTTATTACTATCACAGTGTTTTCAGTAATCTTCCCAGGCAGTACTTCTCAAATTTTTCCATGGAATTTTATCTGTAAGGGATAATTAATTATAACTCAGGAAATTCTAGAGGTATGAAGTAAAATTAAATGAAATGTATCTGAAGAGTCTTTTAAGTATCCTTTTTTTTAATACTATTTTTATAAAACAATACATTTTCATTATAAGATAAAAAATACATGGAAAAAGACTGAAGTTACAATGGGGTAAAACCAATAACACTATTACTATTTTGATAGATATTTTTCCAGACAACTTTGTATACAATATGCCTATACTGTTTAGATTATAGGTACCACATAAGAAGATTCAAATCTATGAATTCCATAATACCTGTTTCATTCTCTTACAGATTATAGTCCATATGGAACCCATGGTGGCTGGGGAGGTTCTCCCTATTCACCTCATCAAAACATACCTTCTCAGGGACACTTCAGTGAGAGGTATGAGTCATTCTTTTACTTTTACAAACCTTTAAAATTACTCAACTTTTTATTTTCCTGGTCAGTAATATTTTAACATAATAAAACTTTAAAATATACTCTCTCCACCAAAGGGAGAGAATGTCCATGTCAGATGTAACCAGTCATGGGAAACCCCTTCCATCTGCTGAGAGGGAACAGCTAAGACTAGAATTACAGCAACTGAACCATCAGATTAACCAACAGACCCAGCTACGTGGACTAGAGGTACAAACCTATAGATACTTTTTTCACTCAATTTTTGAAGTATTCTGAAAGAGATTTTAAAAGGAAAAACTTTGAGACACAGTGAAGACAAAATTTTAATGTCTTTTTCTTAAAATTGTTTTAGGTGTCCATTCTTCAAAGAATTCAAGCACTGAGTTCAGTTGAGGACATTAGAAAACTTAGAATTTCTGTTACCTGAGAATAGAAACTATATTTCTGTAGTCTAAAATTTCCTAATAAAACTTATATTTCCTGATGGCATATTTAAATATAAAGTATATTGTTTTTATCAACAGATGCTTTTAGCTTAAGAATGTTTTCTTTTTAATTTCTGTTATTTCCCTTAATCCTCATCATTTCTAAATCTGCATAGTAGAAGCTTAGTGCATGGACTTAAAAAAAAAAGTCCCTCTGGAATAATAATAACACTTCATTTATACAGTCCTTATAAGTTTATACCATCCCATATCTTATTTCCACCACTCATCTCTCAGTTTCTTGTACTGTGGTGGCTTGCATATTGCTTTGAGACTAGAGGCTATGCCATCGATATTTCAAATACCAGCAGGGTCATCCATGGTGAATGGATTTCAGCAGAGCTGAAACTAAGAAGACTAAGACAGACTCAGAAGAAGGAAAGGAGGCCATTCCACTTCTGAGAGAATTGGCTAGTGAAAACTTTTATGAATAGCAGGGAAGCACTATCTGATAAAGTACTGGAAAAGTTGACGAACAGCCTTGAAACAATGTCGGGTACAGTGCCAGAATATGAGGTGCCTCCTCAGAGTAGAGTAAACCTTAATGAAGTGGATGGAGTAAAGCTTTGGCACCTCCATCTACTGATGTGGCATGACTCGAAATGGGAAGAAACAGCTGCATACGTCCATTAATAAGTAGAACATAGAACATAAGAAGTATGAATCTAGGAAGAGTGGATGTTGTCAAAAATGAAATGGAACGCATAAAGATTGATATTCTAGGTATCAGTGATCTGAAATGATCTGGTATCGACCATTTTGAATCAGACAGGCATATGATCTACTATGCCAGGAATGACAGATTGAAGTGGAATGATGTGGCATCCATCATCACAAATATGTTTCAAGATCTATCCTGAAGTACAATGTTGTGTACAATACAGTGATAGGATAACATCAATATGCCTACAAGGAAAACTAGTTAATACTACTATTATTAAATTTACGCACCAACCACCAAAGTTAAAGACGAGGAAATTGAAGATTTTTACCAAATTCTGCAGTCTTAAATTGACCAAACATGCAATCAAGATGTGTAGATTATTACTGGTGGTTAGAATGCAAAAGTTGGAAATAAAGAATTACGGGTAGCTGGAAAATGTGGCTTGGTGATAGAAATGATGCCAGAGATCACATGATGGACTTTTGCAAGTCAAACAACTTACTCAGCATAAATGGCTGCTATACCTGTGGACCTGGCCAGATGGAATACACAGTAATCAGATCAATTAAATCTGTGGAAAGAGGTGATGGAGAAGCTTAAATATCTTCAGCCAAAACAAGGCCAGGAGCTGACTGTGAAACAAACCATCGACTGCTCATATGCAAGTTCAGGTTGAAGCTGAAGACAATTAAAACAAGTCCAGAAGAGCCAAAATATGACTTTGATTATATCCTACCTGAACTTAGAGACCATCTGAAGAATAGATTTGATGTATTGAACACCAGTAAGACCCTCCACCCTACCAAGCATGATATCCTTCTTCAGGAACCTGTATATAGACCAGGAGGCTGTTGTTTGAACAGAACGAGGGGAGACTACATGGTTTAAAATCAAGAAAGGAGTGCATCAGGGCTATATCTTTTGCCCATACTTACCCAGTCTGTATGCTGAGCAAATAATCTGAGATATGCAGATGACACAACTTTGTTTGCTGAAAGTAAGGATGACTTGAAGCACTTACTAATATAGATTAAAAAAACTTCAATCTGCAGTATGGATTCCTTCTCAACTGGACTATTAAGCAGTCTGACAATAAATGGAGAAAAGATTGAACTTGCTAAAGATTTCATATTACTTGGTTCCACGATCAACACCAATGGAAGCAGCAGTTGACATCAGATGACATACTGTACTGGGCAAATCTTCTGCAAAAGCGCTCTTTAAAGTGCTGAAGAGTAAAGTTATCTCCTTGAAGACTAAGGTGTGCCTAACCCAAGCCATTTTCAGTTGCCTCACATGCATGTGAGAGCTGGACAGTGAACAAAAAACACCAAAGAAAAGGTTGATACCTTTGAGTTGTGGTGTTGGCAAAGAATACTGACAGCACCATGGACTGCCAAAAGAATGAACAAATCTTTTGTGGAAGAAGTGCAGCTAGAACGCTCCTTGGAAGCGAGAATGGCCAGACTTCGTCTCACCTACTTTGGTCATGTTGTCAGAAGGGACCCATTCCCTAGAGAAGGATGTCATGCTTGGTAAAGTGGAAGGTCAGCAAAGAAGGGGAAGATCCTCAGCAAAATGGATTGACACAGTGGCTGCAGTGATGGGCGGTAGAGCAAGAATTGTGAGGCTGGCACAGGACCAGGCAGTGTTTCGTTGTGTTGTACGTAGGGTTGCTATAAATCGGAGCTGACTTGACGGCACCTAACAACATCTTATTTGATGCTCACAATGTCTCTGACAGGTAGCTTAGGGAGGTAGTACAATCTCCATTTTATAGATCCCTCTCACTTAGGAAAATAAAATACCAGAAAACAAAGAATTTTAAAAATCCTTGGTGTACTGCATAAGGAAGATTGGGTTTTGTTTAGACCATCCTTTATGTGGGGACATGTTCTTTGAATATAGGGGGTAAAAAAAAGATAGTTTTAATGATAAATCCCACCACCCACTCCTTGAAAGGAAGGTTGGGCAATCTACTTCCATAGAGATACTGCCTCGGAAACCCAAGGAGGAGTCACTATGAGTCAATTCAACTTGACAGCAGTCTCACTGTGAGTGAGTAGGGGGAATAAAAAGGTACCATTAGAACATTAGTCTTTGTCTTCCTATTATAATATTTAATAATAAAGGTATTCCTATGGTGTAAAATTTGTAATTAATCTTACGTTAGACTTTCTTGTTAGGAAGACTCGTTGGAGATTGTATTGAGGAGCACATGTCTGGCTTATGCTCCTATATAACCAGTAAGATTTAGAAATACAAAATGCTACGTAGTATTCATCTTTTGTCTATTGTTGCCATTGCTTTATTGATACTGGTCTAAAGATTCCTTCTGTGAAAAAGAATGTTAAGTCTGATTATATCCATTTTTAAGTTAAGTTTTTGAAGATTCAGACTTTTAACCATGTAGGGCATGCTTATCCTGCTAATTTATGGATTTTTGTCTTACTTGAAGTTTCTAGATCCGGTTTTTGGCCCAAAAGAATATCAATATCATTTGAAAGCTTGCCACATATTTAATACTACAGTTAGAAGTCTGGCATTTCTGAAGTTTTTTTTTATTATTATTATTTATTGTGATTTGGGTGAAAGTTTACAGAGTAAATTCACTTTCCATACAGTAGTTCACATACACTTTGTATCATGGCATTGACTACAATTTACCCCAATGCAACAGCTCCCCTCACACTTCCTCCTGATAGTTACCTCTTCCTTGTGTTCATCCCTCCATGCACTCCTGCCCCCTTGAGCTGTCTCCCTGTGCATAAACAGCCCTTCTTTCTCCCATAATTTCTCTCCAAGGAGTGTATCTACCTCAGGTAAATGTTCAACTCATATGCCTGTCTTTTGTTTGGCTGGAAGCCACAGGTGTGGGTTCAATTCCAGACCTGAAGGAGTAGCTAGGGGCCATAGTCTCAGTGGTTCTACCAGGCTCTATCATACCAGCAAACCTGGTCCCCCCCTCCCTTTTTTTTTTTTTTTTTTCCTCCAAATGATTTTGAGTTTTGTTCCACATTGTTCTCCCTCTCTATCAAGGATCTCCTACATAGATCCCCTTCCAAGTGGTTGACATTGGTAGCCGGGCACCATCTAGTTCTTCTGGTCTCATAGTCGTATAGGCTGCAGATTGGATGATGTACCAGTCGCTAGGACTGATTGTATCCATGAATTTTTGGTTTTCTTCATTCTTCTTTGCTGTGGACAAGGAGAGACCCATCGTTGCATCTGGATGGCAGCTCGCAAGCTTTTAAGATCCCAGTCGCTACTCACCAAAGTAGGACATGGAACAATGTTTTGTGTAGTATGTTATTGCTAAAACAGCAAGGAGGCCACATGTTCTGACCTTCTCTAATCCCACAAGAGGAAGACAGGATTACCAGCAGTAACCCAAGGCCTATTACTGCAAGGCCAGACATGCTGCCTCCCTCCAGCCCTTTCACCAACCGTTCCTCCCAAGACACCCACCACCTCTCTCCTGGGTTCGATAATTCACTGCAGTGGCCACACAGAACTCACAGATTATGGGGTTTATTAGGGAAGCACCAGGCTACAACTCAAGTTCAAGAAAAATGCTCAGTCTCTCTCCCAGCCCACCGTCCCTCAGCCAAGAGTCTCTCACAGTCTCTTTCCCAGCAGCACTGGTCCCTCGGTGTCTCACTCAGCAATGCGTGTCTCTTGCGTCTCTTTCCCAGCAACGCCTGTCTCTTTCAGGGGCGCGTGTCTCTTTCAGCAGCACGTCTTCCTGAACCAGCAGTCAGAAAGAGTTCTGCCTCCAGGAGGCCTCCTTTTGAGCCCAGAAGGGTGGTCAAACTAGCCAATCACAGCATCAGAACTCTAAGCACGTGAGAGAGAGTGGGAACCTCCCAGAACATTGTATTGTGCCACGCCCAACAGAAATAACCCAGGTGGATAGCTCCTCAGTTGCTCATAGAAAATCCCACCTTGGAGTTTACAAAGACTTATGGGTAGAAAAGCCACACTAAGTAATTTACTACACTGCAGTTATGCCAATTGAGCTTGATGTCCCCTGCGACTATGGTCCTGAGCCCACACGTTCAACTACTCAGTCCCTCTGGGTCGCTGGCTATGACCAATCAGTGACTTCCACCTTGCCTCTTGTCAGCTCTACTACACACCTGGGAGTTCTTACAGAACATACAAATACACTTGTAGAACTTTGTCTGCCAACCCTATACGTGGTCTTGGGTACACTCCCCACTGCATAAACATACCTAATAGTTCATTCAGCCTGTCCACCCATCTATCCATTCATACACCCATGTTTGCCTTCACTGATAACATAGTACTGTATGTGCAAAAGGCTTCATCTTTGTTGTCTGGACCTCCCATGTACCTCACTCTGTCTCCTCTTCATCAACGCCACCATGTTGATCAGTCACGTTTGGTACGTTGCCCTTCTCTTCACCCAAAGCAATACTTATCTCTACCTAACTGAAGTTTTAACTTTAAATCTACTTTTTCTTTATTCAAATAGTGGTCATAGGAAGAGATAGTGTCTTACTCTTGCATAATTTTATTAGAAATACATCAGTGGTAAGTTACTTAAGGCTGTGATCTGGAATTGGGCCTGGCCATTCTGTGCATGGTGTGAAGTGTGTTGAGTTGTGTATGTGCTTGGCTTTATGTATTTAGGCTGTTAGTAACAGGCTGATGTTGCAGAGGGAGGTGAACACCCTGGCAAGCCAGTCACAGCCTCCACAGCCACCTCCAAAATGGCCTGGAATGATCTCAAGTGAACAGTTGAGCTTGGAGCTGCACCAAGTGGAAAGGGAAATTGGAAAGAGAACTCGGGAACTGAGTATGGTAAGTGTTAATGGTGGGAAAAGAGGGAGAAGATGAAATGAAAGCTTTTGTGCAATTAATGGCTGTTACATGAGAATTAATTACTGTAAGGTACTCTGATGAGTGACTGATAATTTAGGGTAAGTCTTACGAAGATGGACTGCCTCCCTGTTTTGGCATTCCCCTCCTCATTCCTATTTGGTTTAGGCATGTTCTTTGTATTAAGATTCTACATTTAAAAAACTTAGGAAGAACAAAGTGGTTCATTGGAAGTTCTTAAATAAATTTCTTTTAAACATACTGATTAATCATCATGGAAAGCAGAGAAGGAATCAGATTTACTACTTTGCTGTAAGATACCAACTTTTCTGTGAGACTTTTCCATGTGAGCTTGAGGCATTCTCCCTCCTGTTGTCTAGCTTGGGTAGTAAGTACATGGGTTGTACACAATTATCTTTTTATTTACATCCCTCCTTTAGTCTTTCTGTGTCTCTAGTCATTTTGTAAAACTAAATATGCTCTGGATCATCAGTTTGCTTTTGTTATCTGTATTTGTTCTTTCTTCCATTAGTGTCATTAAATAGAAGATTTTAAAAAAAAAAACCCTCACCACCATTGAGTCCCCTCAACTCATAGCGACCCCTCCTTGGGTTTCCGAGGTGGTGTCTCTGTGGAAGTTGATTGCCCATTCTTCTGAGGAGTGGCTGGTGGGTTTGTACTACCACAGCTTCTGAATAGAAGATAACTGAGTTTATTTCCCTCTCTTTTAAAGGAGAGCCAGTGTTCTCTGGACATGAAAAACAAATTGAATACCAGTAAACAAGCAGAAAATGGACAGCCAGAACCACAACACAAAGTTCCCGCTGAGGACCTTACATTGACATTCAGGTAAACAAAGGCACATTTTCTTACTGTACTACTACACATAAAAGAGAAATAACTCTAGTGCCCACTTATGTCAAAAGTACCCTCATAACTATGATAAGTAAGATCTTCGCTCTATTAAAACATAAATAATACTAAAATGGGGGCAGGGGGAATCTCCTCCTGTATTTTAAATATATTATGAGAAATAAATTGTAGGAAATAGAAAACTTTAGAAAAAAAAATGTTTAAATCACCTACAATTCCAACACCCAAAGACAACTAATGTTAACATTTTGGTGTCTGTCTTTCCAGTCTTTTTTAAGTGTGTGGGCATTTATCCCCCCTTGCTTGATTTTACAAATCCCTAGGTCCACCCCCATTTTTAATTTGGTGTGGCCCATAGCTTCTATAGCAATGGAAGGATACATACCAGCTATCATGAACCATCCTGCAATAAACAATTTTGTGTTTATTCACACATCTTTAGTTATTTCTTTAGGATTATTTTGAGGCTTTTGATGTGTAGTTCTCTGAATTGTCCTCCTGATGATATGTAACAAGAATTTTCAGTGCCCTACTGCTTTCAGGCTTGGATTTGTGTAGCTTTCAGGGTCGTATTATCCTCTGTTCAAAGTAAGTTCTTAATATTAGTAAACTTACTAAAGCAGTGATCAGCAGACTTTCTTGGAAGGCCAGAGATTAGGTTATGGTCTTTAGGCCTCTATCATAACCCTCAACTTTGCCATTGTAGTGTGAAAGCAGCCACGGACCATAGGTAAACAAATGAGTGGGCAGTGTTCCAATAAAACTTTATTTACAAAAACAAGTAGTCAGCCGTCATAGTTTTCCATTCCCTGTGCTATAACATGGATATGGAGCTGTAAATTAAAGTTGGAAATCCATCCATATATTTTTTATTAGTGGTAAAAGAAAATCCTCATTGTTTTTTTTTTTGTTTTGTTTTGTTTTAAATGTGTTAACAGTGATGTACCGAATGGATCAACCCTGACACAAGAGAATATCAGCCTCCTATCAAACAAGGCCAGCTCTTTAAACCTATCAGACGACCCTGAGGGAGGAGGAGATAATAATGACTCCCAGAGATCGGGAGTTACACCCAGTTCTGCTTCCTAAAATATGAAGAGTCCTACTTTTATCTTCTGCTCCTAATCAATCTGTGGGGCGTGGGGTAGGAGAATGGATAACTTCTAAACCTTATCTCTAAGAGTGGTCTGAGAAATCCGGGAAAGGCATTGGAGGCAATGTGCACAAACACCACTACTAAAAACAAACCCTGCACATAGTTCACATTAATGCATTTTTTAATTTAAGAAAAAAAAAAATTAGCAGTATCTGCAAGCAATTCAGATTAAATTTGTTTTTGTTCTGTGAATGAACTTTATTTTAATAACTTTGGACGCCTTGGATCCAGGGCTTTAAAAAAAAAAAAAGATATTATATATACACTCTGTTTGATTAATTGTATGATCTTAATGAAGTAGGTTTCTCTTGTATTTTGGTATTATTACATACCCAGTGTATAATTCCTTATTCCCAATCCTTTCCAACTCTCACTACCCCATAAACTAAAGCAGGCAAAAAGCACCAACCTTTTTGAGAGTTTTGTGGTGCTTGAGGAACAGAGTCACCATCATAGACAATTAGAAAATGTGCAGCAAACTCACTTTTCTCAGAGCTGTTATTTGGAAACTGTAGTTTTTTCCCTCCTCTTTGGGTCACTAGCTTCATGTATAGGTGTTTTTTTCTTTCGTTATGGCATTAATGTGTGTGGGTGTGGGTGTGTAGGTGTGTGCTGTTTGTGAGGGTTTTATTTCTGGTTTTTATACAGAGATGATTACCAGATAGTTTGTTTTTAGAAGCCCCTTATTCATACCACGGATGCCTTTTCATTCTCTTAATGTAATCAGAAAGCTAATCTACATTTAGATTATTTGTTTAAATGGAGATTACTTTAAGGATGAACTGTGACTAAATCAGCACCAAAAATACATGTTTGGGTTTGTTTTTTTTTTCCGCCCCCCCTACATTGAGCTCATGGTTGGAAATTTGGAGCTATGTTTTTCAAACTGAAATTTTGCTGAAATCAGAGTGTTCTAAAAAAAGAAAACAGGACATCAACCATATCAACCATGTTTTAAAACGTTAACACTTGGTTTGAACATACAATAAGCAGAGCCACATTCTTCCAATAGATGTTTTTATTTCACTCTTAAAACCCAAAAGTATAAAATAAATTTCCTATATACTGGAGTCCCTGGCTTTCAGAGATTTGACAAATAGGAACTGCCTGGGTCTTATGGATAATTTAGGGATTAATCGGTTATTGCTGGTCAGAATCATTAGAAAAAGCTGTTAGTAAATACCTAGAAGTCAGTTCTTATGTACTTGGCTTTACAATATCGAAAAAGTTAGTGGCAATGTTGAAAAGTGTGAGGAAGAAATGTTTTATTTACTTCTGCTGCACATACTCTGATGCCACGTGTCTATATTGAATTAAGACCCTATTAAAGATATGTTAACCCTCCCCCATCCTTCTGTTTGCCCAATTTTTCCCCTCTTTCTGGATTATACTACTAAATCAGAAAGCACTGGTTATGTAATAAGTTACTGCATTGCTTTGGTTGGGTAAAAGCAAGAGTTTATATTTTTCTTGTTTCTTTTTTTTCTTAACCCTTAATTCCTGCTGAGGTCATAACAACCTCAGCCTAAGCTCTGTGTCTATCATATTGTTAACTGAAGCAAATAGGGGGAGGGGGGCAATACAGTCCTGCCATTGCCTACCAGTAGGAGAGTCCAAACAGAACACTCTCTTGAGTAGCAATTATTTAATTTGCCCAGTCAAGGCACCGTGTTATATACTATTTCACATTGAATTTGATTATGCCCTACAGACCTGGCTGGTCAAGGATTTGATATACACATATTGGCTTGGGATTCGAGCTTTCTTTTTTATTTAAATAAAAATTTATATATATATATTATATATATACAGATATACATAGCTATATCTGTATATATATTGGGTATGTTTTAAGGATTTTTTTCGCATGAGCGCAGCTGTTGCGATAAAATGATTGGGAGGTAGAAGCAATGAATGAAGATGAGGCATTTTTTCAGTTGATACCCACTTCTTTTTTTTTTTAACAAACTTGATTTTTTTTTCTTTCTTTTCCACTTTCATTCAAAACCTTCTTATATTTACCCTTTAAGTGTGTATTTTTTATTGGGAGAAGGAGAGAGACTTTTGTATATCTGACAGAGTCCCAAGATTTTTTTGTTTCTCTGCATAACCATAAAAGGCAACATTCTTGGCCTCCAACCAAGGCAAGTTTGGGCACATCTTATTTCTCCTTTGGAGTTGTCAGATAATTCCTAAATTTTGGAAGCATTTGGTTCACTTTGGAACTCATAAATATTCTGGTACTGGAAGGGAATTTATTGGTATTGATTTTGTTGACGTTTAGTGTAAAAGTAAAGTTCTATTCTGAGCATCTATTGGACACCCTATAACCTCTGTTAATGTTCTTAGTCCCTTCAAATACACTCTTTCTGCATTCACTGTTTTAATTCTGTGAACTAGGCAGGAGCAGAGATTAATTTATACAGTATTCCTATTCTGAATAATTCCAGAAAAGCTCCTGTTGAGACTTACTATGGTCTCTTTCACTTTTAAATATTTTCATTTAAGAAAAAAAAATAATCTTTTAAATTGCAGCCTAAATTCTAGTTGTACCCTCTAAGACCCCCCCACTCCAGGCAAACTGGTTAGGTAAAAAGGTGGAAGAATGATATACTGTTCCGTTGTGCCTACTTATTTGAATTGATCATTCTGTCCTACGTCATGAAAATTTTTACAGCTTGCTTAGTTCTCACCAACAGGTTAGGAATGCAATAAAAGCCCTAAACCTTGTGGAATTTTTCTTTTCCTGTTCTCTGTGATACCTGCTGTGATACGATGAACCTGTAAGGGTGTAAGCAACCTATTTGAGCATAACTGCTTTTTTGTCCAAATCTGTGAAAGGCCTTGCTTTTTCTGGCATTCTTATTTTATTTGTTCCTTTAGAGACAGTTTAGAGATAATCAGGTAGATGCATGGTATTAAAATACTAATTTCTTCTGAAGATGACTATTTGCTTTTCACTCAAAAGGAAGACTTTGATAGACATCTCAGATGAGCATGAACAATCTGAGAGGGTTATGGTAGAAGTAAGAAGGCATTGTGTTCACTCTTTAGGTAACAAAGTCAGGATTTTATTATAGCAAGGAATATAAAAGTATTTTATTCTTTTTTCAAAGGATCTCTGGAAAGGTTAGAAGAACTGAGAGTAACACATTTAAGTTCAATTTCCTGCTTTAAACAAAGCTTTTTTGCCCTATTTGTGAATATTGTCATAATATAAGTACAACAGCTGCCCTTTCTTTGGTAATGTACAGAGACTGAAATGACCAAAGACTAATTCTTTGTTACTTTTCTAATTAAAAGAAAAACTAATTATGGCATAGGTTTCTGGTAATATTATTCAAATGATAAGACACTATCGCTAATGCCAGCTACAAATATTCAACTACTCAGAATGCATAAAAATTACTCAGTACAGAATTAATGTGGGTGATTCCCTTCTCCCATCTTATTTCCCTCCATTTTCCTATTCTTTTCCTTTTATTTCTTCTTTTGCTAAAAGACAAAATTGCTGATTCTCATTTGCTACTTTGAATATGTAACTTCATCAGACTTTCCATAGATCTTTAGGGTTGGAGCTCAAAGTTTGACTCCTAAATTTTTTGGTGACTGTGTATTTTTCCCCCCTCTGGCCCTTTCCATCCTGCCAATTCCCCCTTACTTACCCACTGCCCTCCCCAATCTGCAACAGTAACAGTTTGCTGCCTCAAAACAGAGCATTCAAATGAATTCGCTTAGCCAATAACTTCTGTGAAGTTGCCTTTTCTAATGGTGTTATTACTCAGTGATGCACAAATGTGGTATTTGCCCTACTGGTAGGCAAACAAAGGTCTGGTTAAGAATGGTAACCTGCTGTTTTCTTTAAAGGAGAGCCAAAGACTTGTGCTTTACTCTGTTTTGGTTTGGGGGGAGGTAGTAGCCATTTTGATTATGAAACATTTTTAGTATTTGTGAGTTAACTGTAATGTGCAAATATATTTATGTGAAGTTAACTGTTAAAGTTAGCTAGCCTTATAAAATGTAAAAGTAATGAAAATCCATCAATTTCTCTAAACGAATGAATCTGCTCTTTTACAACATTGTATGGTAAGCAGCCCTCTCCTACTTTTTTTTTTTTTTTTTTTTTGAGATTATCTTGTTATGATAGCATGTTCTGTGTTTTTATGATTTTTTAACTTGTGCCTAAAAAACAATCTACTAAAACTATGGTTGATTCATGGGACTGAGGAAAAGAATTTTTAAGCATATGAATGGAGAGAAATAATTCAGTATAAATAATCAGTATATCTTGAGATTTAGCAAAATATTGATTCTTTTCACTAGAGTATTCAATTACCATTACTTATTACAGTGATAAGGAGGAATGGACATCTTCCCTTCTCTTTTCTACTTTTTTGGCTCATTTTAAAGAAATGAGTAAAAGTTTCATTATGAAACCTATCCTTAAAAACATTTAATTATTGGTACTATATTAAGAGCAATGGCCCAGTTACTTTTAAAAATAAATTAATAGCCTTTCTGAAAACTAATTCTAGTGTTTTACTTAGATTTTTATCCTCTAAAAGAGCCAGTTATGTTTATTTTTTAGTTGATGATACATCCAGCAGTGTTGCAAGTTGACCTCTTACGAAAAATTGGCCTATCATTTTAAATAAAAATCAGGCAAAACTATTGAACTAAAGCAGATTTTACTTTCAACATTAGGCATTGAGTAAGCAAGCAGTCTACTACTGACATGATTTTAACTGAATGCTTGTTTTACAGGTCCATATTCATACCGTTCTACCTTGAACAGCTATGTTTTATATCCTATTTATCTGTTGCTTCACCTCAGCTTTATGAGTTTTCCTGCTGAAATGGCTTATTGGGAACTGAAGGTGGATTACAGTTAATATTAAAAAATTCTCAATTCAGCTTTTCTGAGCCACTTGAAAAAGAAGTACCTTTAGCTAAAAGGTGCTATTGTGAATAACAATTTAAGATTTGGATTTTAAGATTTCATTTTTGAGACTGCTAAAGATGTTTCACAAGTAATAGTTCTAATTGTTAACACTAGCTATAATGATAATGAAGACTAGGAAACTGCCACCACCATTGATAAGTAATACCTTGTAATAATAAACATGTACCCCGTAAGTACACTTTCCAAACTGCACTGAACAAAGTGGGTAAAGAGCCCTTTGAAATCCTGCTGTGATAAAAGGACTTACCTCACCACTGGAATCCTCGTTTTTAGAGCCTCTGGATTTTCAGCCAAACACTGAATTTCCCCTAAGCCATATCCCTGGGCAAAGCATCCCTACAAACAACCTTTGTTTTCACCAGAAAATAAGGCATAGTAACCCAAGGGGGAGCACTTAAACCTCAAAACAAAATTGTGTCCAGAAATTTGTATTTAGAAAAATCAAATCCTGTGTAATTTATTATCATATATACAAGATAAGGTGACTTATTTTCTTGTATGTAGGTCTCATTATTTCTGGTTGTTTTTTGCTTCTTTGTTTTTGTTTTAAACTTCAAGCAGACAGAGCTCACAAGTCTTTGGCATCCATTCTAGGTTGTACACTCAGAGTCATCTTATAACTGGAAACTGTCAGGTGCCCCCATTCCCACCCCAGCGGGTGTAATGAAAGGGTCAAGAAAGGATGGAAACAAACTATTAGGTGGATAATTGGTTGCCTGATTTTTTAAACCACCATTTATTACTGTAATCTCTCCCATTGATCAGCTGCCATTCTTATAATACCTGAAGCACCCCATAAAATAGTCCTATGATTTAAAAGCATTGTAAGCTTTTGCTTATCGTTTTTATGTCTTCTGTTCCGCCAAGACACAAGCTATTCTTTACAGGTGTTCTGTTGCCTAAGTTTTCATACTTTCTCCCCTTTTATCATTCCTCCTCTTCCTACCTTCTGGGAATAAAAGGAACTTGGGGATTTTTTTTTTCCCCCATTCATTGGTCCATGGGCCTCATTACCTTATAATGAATCTGACTTTTTGAAATAAGAGCAGAGGAAAGGTGAAGTAAGATAATGAACAAAACCTTTAGTCCACTTAAACATTTTCCAGTTGTGAGATTCCTCTTTGTGTGTGTGTTCTCTCTTGCCCTTTTCGGCCCTGCTCCCCCTTTTTCCTGAGTATAGTCAAATTGGTCTTTAGGCTCATACCAGTCTCCCCGAGACATACTGCAGTCATTATCACCTTTTTGGGTGGATTTTATTTTGTTTTGTTTTTTTAAAAAAATAACTTTTTAACATTGATGCATACTTGCTTGGGATAGAGCTTGTGTAATTTACCAATCGTATTGATTGTATGTGATTGTGCCCTGCAGAGGTATATTTAACAAGACAAAAAATAGGTTAATAAAGGAGCCCGTGAGATTTGAGTCAGGTTATAAGTGACTTCATGAAATTACTTACGATTTTGGATAGTGAGAATTTGTATCTCCTATTCTTACAAAATACCATTTTTGAAAAAGTTTTCTTGGATTCCTATTTTTATTTTCCTTCTCTCAGTTTCCTCATTTTTCTGGCCTGACTTCACCCATTTGTTCAGAAATGAAAATATTGAGCCTTAAAGTGATCGCTGATTTTTAAATTGCTGAATTTTGTGAAATTTTACTCTTTCCAACTGTTTCCAACTTAAAAAAGGGAAGACAACCAGATAACGGGTTGAAATTTCACAAGCTGTGAATAATTCCTTACCATCTGGCAAACTGTGAAACCTTGTTTGAGGATTTTTATCTCCTAAAACTTCATTTGGAATAGGAAAAAGAACTCTGTTTGAAATGGAACATTTTCCCCTCTTTTTTAATCTTGTTTTATATTTCCAGTTTTTAAGCAGCTTTCAAAACAAGCAAGTTGGAAACAAGAAGTAGTAGCAGGAAGATGTTTAGGGCAGTGACACCTCTGGGTCTGAATAAGCACTTGTTCTACTTGTTGCAGATTTTTGAGAGGATTAGGGCCATCTTTTTCAATTTTGTTATTATTTGTGTGCATGTTGTTTATATCAAAGATGTCAAGTTCTGTTGAAATGCTATTTCTTTTCTTCATTATCTTGGAAACTGACTCAGCCTCATGTTGCTCCTACTTAGTGTTTAAGGCTCTTATGAGTTGCAGATAAAAGGATTTATTTTAACAAGTAGAAGGAGGTGATTCACCTTTGGTTTGTAAATATATGAAAGTGTCTACAAGGTCTTTATCTGCTTTCTGTCAGCATTTATATTAAATGATAAATTAATAAGAAATGTGTAGTGTTTTTTTGTAAATAAGGCTGCTATCTTATTCTCACTGTGGAATTGTTTTCATACAGCTATTAATAGGAGTTTTCATTTAGGTGAAAAATGGAGAAGAAAATAGCCAATGAGCACAAGCAAACATGTGCTTAAAGTAGCCAGTTTTGTTACAGGCATCACAGGAATCCGTTCAACCTTAAAAACACTACAGTCCAAATTCCTTCATTTGTTGTATAGTGATTGCACATTAGCAGTGGAATGTAGTGGTTTTGAGATACTAAGGATTAGTGTTTGTGAGCCTCCATGGCTAACGTCTTCAATCCTGGCTGTTTTTTAGAGAGCAATGTAAAATATAGAAAAGGAGCCCTGGTATGGCAGTGGTTAAAGTGCTCAGCTGCTAACTAAAAGGTTTGGGTTTGAACCCTCAAGCAACTCCATGGAGAAAGATGTGGCAGTCTGCTTCCATAAAGATTTACAGCCTTAGAAACCCTGTGGGGCATTTCTACTCTCCTACAGGGTTGCTATGAGTCAGAATCAGCGGATATTGGTATAATATATATTACCTGACAGCACAGTGGCAGAAAAGTGAGGAGGACAGGGGACCACTCTAGATACAAAATAAGATTAACATGGACTTTCTGTGGATCCTGATTCCAACAAACCAAGTGTAAAAAGACCACATTGATACAATTAGGGAAGTTTGATGAAATATTCAGTGTTATGTAAAACCAAGGAATAACATTTTTGTTCACTGTGATAAATAGCAACATGGTTATGTAATAAAATGTCTGTGTAAAGATGTATAACTGAAAATGGCTAGAATTTGCTTTAACAACTAAATATTTTAAAAGAATACACTCCTCGGAAGGAAGGTTGGGCAGTCCTACTTCCGTAGTGATACTGCCTCGGAAACCCAAGGAGGGGTCGCTATGAGTCGGGGCCGACTCGACAGCAAATAACAACAACAACACATTACTAGTGAAGATTATTTACTTTTACCAGTAGTTAGCAATTGAGTGTCTATTGGTACTATACCCTCAAGGGAAGGGACCATAGTAAAGAATGTTCAGAGAGTATGAAAGATGGTAGCTGCGACAATAATTGCTGAATAACAAAATACAGAGTGGGAATTCCAAAACCAGACCTTGCCATGTTTACCATTTATCTAGTACTGCCCTATCTAGTACTGCTCTGCTCAAAAGTAATAGTACATTTTGACACCTTAAGCTGAAACTGTGCATTAGAGCTTCAGTTGTAGTGACCAGCTAATTGTCAGTAATCATTTAAATTAGTAAATCGTTCTGCTTTCCAATTTGATAGCTGTGTATTAAGGCTGCCACCCTTATTTGGATCATCTAGCACACCAAAAGTCATCTCATCAGTGACTCACTGAACACTCCTTACACTGTTTCAAATATTAACATGATTTATTGAGTATTCCCCTGTGGTACAACACTATAAAGCGTAAAGAGAAAGTATTATCTCTTCAAGGAATTTATAATCTGATTGTGGAAGCTGATATGTATACCGCTTAAAAACAGCTAATACACTCATCTTTTGGCAGCAGTCCCTTTTTGGCCTCCATCCATAAGGCTAGGACTAGGCTTAGTCAAATTGTCTATAGGCTTTTGCTGTGTCAGGAAGTATTTCAAAACCCATTCTGGCCTACAGTGTGCTAAAGCTCCTACTCTGACCACATGGTTCAGTAACCAGCTCCTATTTGAACCTTGATTTCCTAAAACAACTGCCTGCTTTCCTGGTAACTATCTTACTTGGTTGCCCCTAACCCTTTAAAACCAATAGTATGGTGCCAGATATTACCTGAAACCATGACAATGGACACAATAAAAAGAACAAGCCAAGGGAGGCATGCTGAACCTGGAAATCATTGGGTAGAGACTAGGAGGAATCATGGCTAAGACCTGTAGAGCACTTAACACATGCCAGGTGCCATTCTAAGTGTGTTCATCCTTGAAAGTCACTAAATTCTGACAAGACAGAAATAGCTATTAAGTTAAAAATCATCTCACAGATGACAAACTTGAAGTTTCATAACTTGCATACAACCACCCATCTAATAAGTGGCAGGGCTGGGATTCAAAGTAGACAAAATCTACTGTCTTAATCACTACATTACTAAATCCAAGCTGATTTAGTCTCACAAGGTCTTTTATATTCAGCATTTAGGAGATCATAAGTGATACTAAATGATTCATTATCTGAAGAGTAGTGAAGATGAAACCCAGATGGTAGAGGGAATGGTTGGATCAGAGATTCTGTGTGTGTGTGTGTGTGTGTGTAATGTATATACCTACAATTATTAGAGAATAGTATAAAATCAAAAGAACCAAGTATGAATGGGACATGATAGCCTGGACATGTTTAGGAAGGCTTTCACAGTCAGGAATGATGAGTGCAGCCTTTGTGATCAAGTGTGGGTGGGAGGTGAAGTTGATGGGAATGAAAACAAGGATACCTTAGAATTCTGGAAATAGGTGACTGGTTATTTTTCAATCAAACTACCAAGCTCCTCCCCACAAATTTCTTGTAGGTGCTGTCCATTGCATTCTGATTTATGGTAAACCCTTGTTTGCAAAATAGAATTGTGCTCCATATGATTTTTAAGACTTGGAACTTCCAATGCAGATTTCTAGGCTTGTCTTCCAAGACGCCTGTAGGTGGGTCCAAACTGCCAAACTATCTGCTAATCACTTGTGCCACACAGGCACGCCTTCCCCTGAGAGTAGAGAAGGGCAACTGATTTTGATGGAAGGGTCCCAGGAGACTTCATACCATTTGAATTCAACCTTGAAGTAGGAGTTAAGATTTCAACAGGTGTCTGGTAAAAAGGATATTGGGACATGAGAAATGAGGTGTGTTGGATTGGGTTCTCTAGAGAAACACAAAAACCAGCAAAGTGTATATATATATTTAGAGAGAGAGAGAGAGAGAGAGATTAGGTAAATGGCTCACAAGCGTGTAGAAGCCGACAAGTTCAAGCTGACAAGTTCGTCTCTGGAGGGGGATGGGGCCCGGAGCCTCCTGGCTTTCGCACGCACGGCAGAGGAGTTCAAGCCACAAAGTTCGTCTCTGGAGGAGATGAGGCCCGGAGCCGCCTGGTTCCCGTAAGCACAACAGAGCCGAGAGA
>NW_006921762.1:3449909-3455523 GCF_000298275.1 Orycteropus afer afer
CTCTGTAAATCTTCACCCAAATCCTAATAAAAATTAAAAAATATATATATATACTGAATGCCTACTATGTGCCAGGCATGGGGATATAGCAGAAAACCCAAACACAGCTCTACTTTAGTAAGTTAAAAATATGTTAATAGAGTTTCTTAGGCTGTGATCTTTACAGAAGCAGATCACCGGTGGAACAATTTGTGAACTATTGAATGGAAAAGTAATTTGTTAAGTAAGCTTTCACCAAAAGCACAATAAAATGTTCAAAAAACAATCTATGACAAGAAGCTGTGAGACTATACAAGGAAGACCTGACCTTGCCTGTCTGTTGGATTTTATTCTGAAATTGAAAGATTGATCCAAGGAAGTTTTAAACAGGGGAAATGAAAGGATCAGATTTATGCCTTTTTATTCAGATTTATTAGGTCCCTTTATATGTCAATGCTTCTCAAACTTTCAATGTATATACGGTTCACCTGGGGCGCTTGTTAACCTTTTCAAGACTGAATTAGTTTTTGCTTTGAATTTTTTTTGAAACTACATGCTATCAGTTATAGAAGGCATTTTGAATTAAATGAAAAAAAAATTTTTGAGGTAAGATGGATGTTTGATAAAATTAGTGGGACATATATATCCCAAAGCGTCTCTGGTGCTGAGGTTGATGGTATGAGGCCCATTTCTTCAGAGTCATGCAGTTATACAGTCCACCACCACCAGATGGCAGTATTCACTGAAAGTGGGATAGTTTCCCATTAAATCTCAGGGGCAGAAAATGTAGGTGGGCACCATGTCACATGGGTCACAAAAGGAATAAAGTACAGTGTCTGTTTGACCAGGACTCTTTCATGGGTGAGGCCCGAGAGTATATAACATGTTCCCAGGTGATGCCGATACACAGACCACACTGAGTAGCAAGATTCTTGCTGTTGTGTGCCCTTGCATGGACTCTGACTCCTAGCTACCTTATATGACAGGGTATAGCTGCTCCATAGAGTTTCTTAGGCTGTGATCTTTACAGAAGCAGATCACCGGTCTTTTTTCCCATGGAACTGCTGGGTGGATTTGAACCACCAACCTTTTGGTTAGCAGCCAAGTGCTTAACCACTGCACCACCAGTGCTCCTTAGTAAGGTTCTCAAAGGTTATTTAAGTCTAACAAACTTAAATTTGAATGACATGAATGAAATACAAGGCATAATTAGTACTACCTGGAGAGTGCTTAAAAAAAACATGTAGCACTGGAGAAACAAGATGACTGAGTGTGATTTTCACATTTGAAAGGATATGGAAGGGTTTATATGATGAACGAGATTTGGAGTACAGATCCCAAGCATGAGAGGCATACATACAATCATGAAAGAACATGGCCTTTAAACAGAACTTCCAGGAGACAGAGCTAGACTAGTAAGCAGAAGGCAGGTCTTGAAAAGCTCTCTATACCATGCTGGGTTGTTTGAATTTTTATCTTTAAGCAATGAAAAAAAACCAGTAAAGACTTTAAGCAGGGAGTGATGTGATTATTCTGGTTTTAAGTGGAATAGAACCTGAAGCAGACAGCCCAGTTTTGAGTCTGTTGCACTAGACTTACAAGAAACAAATGAGGGCATCATAGTAAGATGGTGGAATAGGCACACAAGCTGCACAGACCCTCTTCAACAAAGAAAAGAGAAACCAGTTGGTTATACAGAAGGTAATCCTGGAGCCCAAAGCTTTGAAAAGAAGGATACAGAAGTGCATTATACACCAACCAGTAGAAGAACCTCAGTGAAAACAGTGAGTAAGAGACAAACACAGCTGTGGACTGGCAGCTATCCTGACAGCACAGACAGCCTGAGTATTTCCAGTGAGAATTAACCTAAAAATTGGCCCTGCTTGCCAAGGGCTGCATGGAAAACTGGGCTGGTGGGTGATGACTATAAAGAGAAACAGCAAAGAACAAGACAAACCAAGCTGTGAGCTTTCGACTGTCCAGAGGGCACAGCCATTTTGAATGTTTACTAGCAGTGGTCATTATAGATTAAAATTTAAAGTGACAGCATTCTCATTCACATCCAGGGACCTAATATTAGGCTTCACTTCCCAAGGACAGCATGGGCATACAGGAGGCTGATGACTGGAAAGGAGACAGGTGATGAGTGCATAAGTGCTGCCAGCTAGTGAATAGAGGAGCACAGTACTCTGCTTACTCAGATAACATCCAAAGAAAATAAAAATCTTGGGCAAATCACTCCAACATACAATCACCAATTAAATATAAACACAAAAACCTCTTGGAAACAACAGACCATCACAGTCTACACAAAGAAGCAGCATTGAAACTCCCTGATAAGGAATTCAAAAGAATTACATTTAGGTACCTTCAACAGATTGAGAGAGGTCAAGGAAGACACTGACAAAATTGAGGAAAACAGAGAAAACCCTAGAACAATTTTGGAAGATAATACAAGAACAAAATGACAAAATAAATGAAAAATTAGAAATGATACAAAATCTACAGATAGAAATCCAGAAGATTAAAACTGAATTTTCAGAAATAGATAACAGTTTGAGTGGGCAAAGGTGTAGAACTGAATCTATGGAAGACAGAATTAGTGAGCCAGAAGATAAATACCTCAATATTTCTTTGGAAAAGGATCAGTTAGAAGAAGAATCAAAATGAAGAAAGCCTAAGATTCATGAGGGATATCAGCAAAAGGAATAACCTACGTGTAATTTGAATTCCAGAACAGGAAGAAACAAGACAAAACCTCAGAAAAGTGTTGAAGATATGTTGGAAGAGAATTTCCCTGATATGATAAAAGATGAGACTGTATACATTCAAGAAGCCCTGAACCCCAAACAAGATAGACACCAAAAGAAAATCACCAAGACATATCATCATCAAACTCACCAAAATCAAAGAATCCTTAAAGCAGCAAAGGAAAAATGAAAAGGGCAAGCAATAAGACTGTGGTAGTTATGTTTGTGTGTCAACTTGGCTGGGCCTGCTTGACTGGCTGGGCAGCTGGTGGTAGTTATTCCCCATGATGAGACTGGCAATCAGCTCCATGATGGGATCTACCAGAAGCAGCTGAGTAGCTGCCTTTGGGAATGTGGTCTGCTTCCTGTATTTAAGGAGAAGCCTTGGTGTAATGGTCTCTAGCCTATGGCATGCTTGGACCCTGCATGTAGCCATGTCATTGTTCAGCAGTCTGCTATACTCTGCCGACCTTGGGACTTACAGTGGACTTAAGTTAACGGCCTGCCATGTGGTTTGGTAATATCGGGACTGTGCCTTTTTACTTGTCAAACTTAGGGCTTCTCAGCCTCAGCAGCCAGCAGCTGTCTGAGTGAAGAAATGCCTCTAGCTCCAGTGGGCCAGGAGCAGGAGGCAGAGCTGGACCCCAAGTTGAGGGGCTTTCTCCCAGCCCCTAGAGCCTGGCACTTTGAACTTGGACTTAAAGCCTCCAAATTGTAAGAATAAACTCCTGTTTGTTAAGGCCATCCCATTTGTGGTATATTTCTCATCAGAGTGGCACTAGGTAACCAGAAGAAAGACTAATCTCTGATTTCTCAGCAGAAACCATGCAGGTGAGAAGGCAACAGGATGGTATATATAAAACCCTGAAAGAAAAAAATTTCCAACCAAGAATTATACACCAAGCAAAACTGTCCCTCAAATATGATGGTGAAATTAAGACATTTCCAGATAAGCACATATTAAGGGAATTCGTTAAAACCAGACCAAGCTTACAAGAGATACTAAAAGGACTCCTTTGGACAGAGAACCAACAATAGCAAACAGCTACCGACCATTAGCATACATAATGACATAACCCAGAAACCAACACAGTTATGGAAGTATCCAAAGTAAATAAGCCTGCAAGACTGTAAACAGGGAACCAGAGACCTCAATTGGCAAATGAGGAGAAGTACAAACCAAAAAGAGGGAGAAAACTGTGTAGTTACAGAACTTCTAAATGGTGAGGAAGTCAAGACAGTTGCAAGATAGAACGGACTTTTAAACATGGGAAGAAAATTATAAATCACAGTAACCTCAAAGAAAAAATGATAAACCTTCACAGCAAAATAAAAAAGAGGAGAAGCACAAAAAAATCCTAAAACAATAGCAATGAAGGAAGTGATAACATGATTCATAAACAAAATGAGCTCAGCACAGAAAATTATATAGAACAATGAAGTCAGCAACACCATGGAAAAACACGTAACAAAATGACAGCAACAAACTCATACTTGTCAATAATTACACTGAATGTCAATGGATTAACTGTACCAATGTCAATGGATTAACAGAGAGTTGCAGACTGGATAAGAAAACCTAATCCATCAATATACTATCTACAAGAGACACACCTTAGAGAGAAAGACAAAAATAGACTAAAAATGAAAGGTTGGAAGAAGATACATCAAGCAAATAGCAACCAAAAAAGAGCAGGAGTGACAATATTTATTTCTGATAAAACTGACTTTAAGACAAAACCACCATAAGACACACACACACACACACACACACAAATTCACTGCCATCAAGTTGATTCCCACTGACAGCGACCCCCTTTAGGTTTCTGAGGTGGTGAATCTTTACGGAAATAGATCGCCCAATCTTCTTTCCATGGAATGGCTGATGGTTTTGAACTGCCAACCTTCTGGTTGGCAGTCAAGTGTCTTAGGCACTACGCCACCAGAGCTCCTTATAAGAGACTAGGAAGGACACTATATAATGATTAAAGGATCAATTGAACAAGGAGATTTAATAATAATAAATGTACCCAATAAAAGAGCCCTAAAACACATAAATCAGACTTTAATAGAATTGAAAAGACAAATAGCATCTATGTAGTCATAGTAGGAGAATTTAATACACCACTTTAATCAAAGATAGAACAACTGGAAAGAAACTCAACAAAGACATAGAAGAACTAAACAATACAATTCACCAACTTGACCTTATAGACATCTACAGAACACATGACCCAACAACAGCACAATGTACATTCTTTCAAGTGCACATGAAACATTCTCTAGGATACACCACATATTAACGCCACAAAGCAAGCCTTAATAAATTCAAAAACATTGGTATACTGCAAAGCATTTTCTCAGATCACAATGCTATAAAATTAGAAATCAACAATAGGAAGGAAGATCAACAGAAAAAGAGCAAACACATGGGAAGTGAATAAAACCCTCCTTGAAAATGACTGGGTAGTGGAAGAAATAAAAAAATGTAATTAAAAAATTCCTTGAATCAAACCAGAATGAAAACACATTCATTCATGCAGTAGTCAGAACAGCCTGGTATTGGTACAATGACAGATGCATAGACCAGTGGAATAGAATTGAGAACCCAGATATAGATCCACTGAGCTATTGTTAGCTGATTTTTGACAAAGGACTGAAATCCATTAAATGGGGAGGAGATGGTCTCTAACAAATCGTGCTGGCAAAACTGGATATCCATTTGCAGAAAAATGAGACAAGATTCATACCTCATACCATACACCGAACTAACTCCAGATGGATCAAAGACTTAAATGTGAAACCTAAAACTATAAAGTTCCTCAAAGAAAAATAGGGGCAAAATTGTTGTTGTTAAGTGCCGTCGAGTCGTTTCCAACTCATAG
>NW_006921762.1:3457663-3463399 GCF_000298275.1 Orycteropus afer afer
TGTTTCCAACTTTTGCATTCCAGTCACCAGGGATAATTAACACATCCTGATTGCATGTTTGGTCAATTTCAGACTGTAGGGGAAAAATTAGGGGCCCTAATATATGGCAAGCAGGGAGCTCTGGTAGTGTAGTGCTAACCAGAAGTCTGGAGGTTCAAACCCATCAGCCACTCCTCGGAATGGCGCAATCTACTTCCGTAGTAATACTGCCTCAGAAACCCAAGGAGGGGTCGCTATGAGTTGAGTCTGACTCGATGGCACATAACAACAAAAACAATATATGGCATAAATAGACTGTCAAGCATAACCCAAAATTCACAAACAGCAGAATATAAACTAGATGAATGGGACCTTCTAAAAATTAAATTTTTATGTGCTTCAAAAGATATCTCCAAAAGAGTAAAAACAGAACCTATGGATTGGGAAAAAATATTTGGCAATGACATATCTGACAAGGGACTTATCTCTAAAATTTATCGAAAACTCCAGCAACTCAACAAGAAAAATAACAAACAATCCAATTCAAAAATGGACAAAAGACATGAATAGACACTTCACCAAAGAGGATATTCAGGCGGCTAACAAATACATGAAAAACTGCTCATGATCGTTAGCTATTAGATGCAAATCCAAATAACAATGAGATACCATCTTGCGCCAGCACTAATAGCAAAGTTCATTCAGCAAGACAGAAAATAACAAATGCTGGCGAGCATGTGGCGAGATTGGGACTCTCATACACTGCTGGTAGGACTGTAAAATGATAACAACCATTGTAGAAAGCAGTATTGTTGTTGTTATGTGCTGTCAAGTCGGACTTGACTCATAGCGACCCCTCCTTGGGTTTCCAAGGCAGTATCACTATGGAAGTAGATTGCCCAACCTTCTGAGTGGCTGGTGGATTTGAACCACCAGCCTTCTGGCCTTCTGGTTAGCTGTCAAGTGCCTTAGACACTAAGCTACCAGAGCTCCTAAAAAGCAGTACGGAGATTCCTTAAAAAGTTGGAATTAGAAATACCAGATAAAAAAAATACAAGATAAAAGACCTGAACAGAAGATTTCAAAGAGCAGCTCAAGAAGACAATGCCAGTTACTATAATGAAATATGCAAAGACCTGGAGTTAGAAAACCAAAAGGGAAGAAGATGCTCAGCATTTCTCAAGCCAAAAGACTGAGGAAAAAATTTAAGCCTCACAATACTGAAAGATTCTATGGGCAAAATTTTCAATGATACAGGAAGCATCAAAAGAAGATAGAAGGAATACACAGAGTGACTGTACCAAAAAGAATTGGTTGATGTTAATCGATTTCAGGAGGTGGCATATAATCAAGAACCAATGGTATTGAAGGAAGAAGTAGAAGCTGCACTGAAGGAATTGGCGAAGAACAAGGCTCCAGGAATTGACAGAATACCTATTGAGATGTTTCAACAAATGGGTGCCCCACTGGAGGCACTCGCTTGGTTATGCCAAGAGATTTGGCAGACAGCTACCTGGCCCGCTGACTGGAAGAGATCCATATCTGTACCCATTCCAAAGAAAGGTATTCCCACAGAATGTGGAAATTACAGAACAATATCATTAATATCACATGCAGGTAAAATCTTACTGAAGATAATTCAAAAACAGTTACAGCAGTACATTGACAGAGCTTCCAGAAATGCAAGCTGGATTTAGAACAGGACGTGGAACAAGTGATATCATTGCTGATGTCAGATGGGTCTTAGATGAAAGTAAAGAATATCAGAAAGATGTTTACTTATGTTTTATTGACTATGCAAAAGCATTTCATTGTGTGGATTATAACAAATTATGGATAACGTTGAGAAGAATGGGAATTACGGAACATTTGATTGCACTCATGAGGAACCTACATAGATCAGGAGGCTATCATTCAAACAGAACCTGGGTATACTGCATGGTTCAAAATCAGGAAGGGAGTGTGTCAAGGTTGTATCCTTTTACCATACTTACTCAATTTGTATGCTGAGCAAATAATCCAAGAAGCTGAATTACATGAAGAAGAACGTGGCATCAGGTTTGGAGGTAGACTCATTAACAACCTGCAATACACAGATGACGCACCTTTTCTTGCTGAAAGTAAGGATGATTTAAAGCACTTACTGATGAAGATTAAAGACTGCAGTCTGCAGTATGGATTACACCTCAATATAAAGAAAACAAAAATCCTCACAAATGATCCAATAAACAGTTTCATGGTGAATGTAGAAATTATTGAAGTTGTTAATGCTTCATATTACTTGGTTCTACAATCAACACCAATAGATGCAGCAGTCAAGACATCAGACGATGTATTGCATTGGGCAAATCTGCTGCAAAAGACATCTTTCAAGTGCTGAAGAGTAAAGATACCTCCTTGAAGACTAAAGTGTGCCTAACCCAAGCCATGGTATTTTCATTTGCCTCTTATGCATGTGAGAGCTGGTCAATAAATAAGGAAGACTGAGGAAGAGTTTATGCTTTTGAGTTGTGGTGTTGGAGAAGAATGCTAAGAGTACCGTGATCTGCTAAAAGGACTAACAAATCTGCCCTGGAAGAAGTGCAGCCAGAATGCTTTTTGGAAGTGAGAATGGCCAGACTTCGTCTCACCTACTTTGGTCATGTTGTCAGAAGGAACCATTCCCTGGAGAAAGATATCATGCTTGGTAAAGTGCAGGGTCAAGGAAGAAGGGGAAGGCCCTCAACAAGGTGGATAAACACAGTGGCTGCAACGATGGACTCAGGTATAGCAAGGATCGTGAGGCTGGCACAGTACCGGTAAGTGTTTCGTTCTGCTGCTCATAGGGTCGCTATGAGTCGGAGATGACTCAACAGCACCTAACAACAACAACAAGAAATACCATATGATCCAGCAACCACATTACTAAGGATATATACCTAGTAATAAAGAAGTGAAAGCCAGGAGAACAGATATATGTATACCCATATTCATCACAACACTATTTACAGTAGCAAAAAGATAGAAATGACCTAGGTGTCCACTAACAGAATAGATAACCAATCTGTGGTACATACACTCAATGGAATACTATGCAACACTAAATAATAATGCAGAATCTGCAAAACACCACAGAACATGGATGAACTAATGTATTAGTTCATTATTGTAAAAAATCATGGAAAGGTTTATACATGGAAGGAAACTTTCTTTGTTGGTTACCTAGGAGTGAGATGGGAGGGGAGGAAACACTGCAAAAATAAAAAACAATAAATAAAAAAGAGAAAAGAAAAAAAATAATGAGGACCTGAAGCAGGACAACGGGAATGAAGAGGCGAGGAGAAGGTTCTGAGACAGTGGTTAATCAAGCTGTTAACTTGAAAACAGCACAAACATGTTTGTCATTAGTACACATCCAAATGGGTGCCAACCCCCTGAGGTAACCATTTAGTGAAATAGGCTGGCACACAAAATAAAGGATATTACCTGTGAGTACAGTGCTCCATTAAAAAACCACAAACATGAAACCAAAAAGTCAGTAATTAAAGCAAAGATGAGAAGATAAGGGGGCAGGGAAACAGAATCTAGAGCAGTGGAAACAGAACAACCAGAACACAAAGAATGTTGTCACATTGTGAAAAATGTAACTAATGTCAGTGAACAATTTGTACAGAGACTGTCAAATGGGAACCAATTTGCATGTAGACGTTCACCAAAAATCACAATAAAATATATATATTTTTAAAATGGTGCCACCAAAGATGGCTATTCCCCATGGTTGCCTGTACAAACCATTAGACTACTTCCTCTGTCACCAGGTGAAGGGGGAAAACTTAGCTTTGCAGTATTGAAGCCCATGCAAATACTCAGTTTCAACAAAAACCTTCCGTTATCTCAGTTTATCATTGTAGTTTTATTCCCCTTGTTGTTGTTGTTATGTGCCATTGAGTCGAACCCAACTCACAACAGAGCCCTCCTTGGTTTCTGAGGTGGTATCACTACAGAAGTAGATTGCCCAACCTTCCTTCACAGAAGTGGCTGGGAGGTTTGAACCGCCAGCCTTCTGGTTAGCAGTCAAGTGCCTTAGGTGCTATGTTACCAGAGCTCCTTTATTCCCTCTAGTCTAAAATTTTTCAGATTAACATCTGAAAGGTTCCCACCTTGTCCTTGCCATCACCTAGCAGGCTAGGCCTTTTGTTATTCTGACAAGCTAGCAGACTGATGACTCAGACTGATGACTTAAGACTGCCTTACCTGGTGGGCTAGCCCTTTCTCCCTCTTAACTGTGAGAGTTTTACCTCAAACTGAATTCACATGCTTTGCAGTAGCCACTCTGAGATATGATCTCTGAAGCTTGTTTCTCTTTACAGGTAGAACAATCTATGGCCCAATGATCATCTGTTGGTTTTCAGCACTGGCCAACAGGCCCTATTTGGGAAGGACTTCAAACCTACTATGTATCCTGATGGGATAAAAGAGGCCAAGTTGTATTTATTCCCAAGTCCTCATTCCACCTTACTCTGCAAATGGACTTGGTCAGATTCTACCAGAGCAGCTACTTGCAGAGGTGGACAAGAGGCACCAACCACGTGATTGACCTGTGTTTATCAACACCTTTGGCCCTTGCTTTACCATGAGTTATTTGCTCTTGCTTCTGAATCTGTCCAACCTATCCCCTATCCCTGCAAGGAACTTTCTCCCAACACCTCTGACTCAGCTCTGTGCTGTGTTTTTCTCCTCCTTCCAACCCTTCTCTTTCACCACCTACAACTTCTTGAACTAATGGAGAAGCAGTAAGTTTTGACCTCCTGCAACAACTTCTTGCTCAACTGCCCAAGAATACCTTTGCCTGGAGTTTCTGTTCATACAAGGTGTCAATTTCTCTGGATAAGTAAGCATTTTTACCTTAGTTGATAATCTTAACTTTCCATTTGGGAGGAATTTAAAGTATTTTCCTGTTAATAAGTCAGCAAGACTACTGTGGACTAGAGTTTCTTCAAACACAAATATTTATTGAGTACTTGGTACATTCAAAGCCCAGTGCTGTGTTCAATAAATATTTGCTGTTTTGATTTAGTTTCCTGAAACCAAAACTGAACTTTCTCACTGTTGTGAAGATTTTAATTAATTCCAGCGACATGATTTGAGAGTTTCGGCCAAAAGCTGCCAAGTGATAATGCAGGCTTTATTTTAATAAACTTTTTTTTACCTTAATTAAAATGTCATGATCACCTAGTACTCTGGAAACCAAGGTGAGTTGGAAACCATTCTTTGTTTTTAGGTGCTGGATGTTTTGCCCCATTTCCACTGGAAGAGTAGTTACTCAGTAACCACAGCAGGAACTCAGCCCCGCTATTTGTTCTCTGCCAAGGCCTTACTCTTGGGCCCAAAGAAAAGAATAGAACTGCCCAGAAAGTGAGGCAATGGGCAAGAGCCAGCTGAGTGACGTGTTCAAAGGTGTTACCATTGAAACTAGGCGTCAGTGCTTAAAAGAGGAATTTTATTACTGATCTCAAAGAAAGAACTAAAATAACAGGGTGGCTGAATGCCACATTCTTTCCTCTATATGGCTCTTTAAACCTACCCCTAACAAGCCAAAACACAGGAGGTCCTGGGTGCTCCTTCTAACATTACTTCCATAAGAATAGAGACAAAGACAAATTTAAGGGCCCTAATATATGGTATAAATAGACTATCAAGCATAATTCAAAATGCACCAACAGCAGAAGAGAAGCCAGATGATTGGGACCTTCTAAAAATTAAATTTTTATGTGCATC
>NW_006921762.1:3465479-3467226 GCF_000298275.1 Orycteropus afer afer
ACAATTATTAAAATCCTTTGAGGAGCCCTGGTGATGCAGTGATTAAAACACTCAGCTGCTAACCAAAGAGCCAGTGGTTCATACCCACCAGCTGCTCTGTGGGAAAAAGTGGCAGTCTGCTTCCGAAAAGATTTATAGCCTTGGAAACTCTAAGGGGCTGTTCTGTTCTGTCCTGTAGGGTTGCTATGAGTCAGATTTGACTTGACAGCAGTAGATTTAGTTTGGTTATTAAAACACTTTACAAAAAAAACTGGCTGCCATCAAGTCAGTCCGGACTCATTGCGACCCCTCCTTGGGTTTCCGAAGCAGTATCACTATGGAAGTAGATTGCCCAGTCTTCCTTCTGAGGGGTGGCTGGTGGGTTTGAACCTCCAGCCTTCTGGTTAGCAGTCAAATGCCTTAGGCACTATATTACAAGAGCTCCAGAATACTAATAACAACAACATTAAGTAAACTAGCCCAGGAGCAGCTGGAAGGCAGGTGTTAATGTGCATGAAGCTAGCACCCCAGGGCAGGCAGGGTAAGCTAGCAGAGTGGGAAGACCAGGAAATGAGAGAAGTTTGGAACAACTAAGGGAGTTTGTCGTACTGTGGTGGCATGAGTGTTGCTGTGAGGCTAGAGGCTATGCCAACAGTGTTTCAAATGCCAGCAGTGTTACCCATGGTGGACAGGTTTCAGTGGAGCTTCCAGACTAGGACAGACTCAGAAGAAAGAAGAGGCCATCCACTTCTCAAAGACTTGGCCACTGAAAACCTTATGAATAGCAGTGAAACACTGATATATTACTGGAAAACTTTATGAATAGCCCTGAAATATTGTGTGATATAGCACTGGAAGGTGAACACCTCAGGTCGGAAAGCACTCAAAATATAACTGGAGAAGAGCTGCCTCCTCAGAGTAGAGCTGACCCTAACGATGTGGATAGAATAGAGCTTTCAGGTCCTCCATTTGCTGTTGTGGCACGTCTCCAGATGAGAAGAAACAGCTGCAAACATCCATTAATAATCAGAACATGGAATGTACGAAGTATGAATCTAGGAAAACTGGAAGTTGTCAAAAATGAATTGGAACACATAAAGGTTGATATCCTAGGCATTGTTGTTGTTGTTGTTGTTATTTGCCGTCGAGTCGGCCCCAACTAGAGAGAGGTGCATGGGAGGTTCAGACAGCCAAGATGAACCCTTTTGCACATACAGTACTGCATTGTCAGTGAAGGCAAACATTGATATACAGGCAGATAGATGGGTGTATAGGCTGAACTATTAGGTATGTCCATGCAAGGGGAAGTCTGATGTCTTGACTGCTACTTCCATTGGTGTTTGTAGAACCAAGTAATATGAAATCCTTGACAACTTCAATCTTTTCTCCATCCACCATGAAGCTGTTTATTGGACTAATTGTGAGGATTTTTGCTTTCTTTATATTGAGGTGTAATCCATACTGCAGACTGTAGTCTTCAATCTTCATGAGTAAGTACTTGAAGTCATACTCATTTCTAGCAAGCAAAGTTGTGTTATCTGTGTATTGCAGGTTAATGAGTTTTCCTTCAATCCTGATGCCACATTCTTCTTCACATAAGCCAGTTTCTCGGATTATTTGCTCAGCATACAAGTTGAAAAAGTTTGGTGAAAGGATACTACCTTGACGTGCCCCCTTCTTGATTTTGAACCATGCAGTAACCCCATGTTCTGTTAGAACGACAGCCTCCTGATCTATGTATAGGTTCTTCATGAGCACAATTAAGTGT